>NC_092281.1:8811891-8971891 GCF_036320965.1 Panulirus ornatus
AATTCTTATTCGTATTTTTGATTTTTGCCTGTGAGAAAGATTCTAAATTGATCTCAACTTCTTTTAAAAGTACTCCAAATTAATCCTTATTCGTATTTTTGATTTTTGCCTGTGAGAAAGATTCTAAATTGATCTTAACTTCTTTTAAAAGTACTCTACATTAATCATTATTCGTATTTTTGATTTTTGCCTGTGAGAAAGATTCTAAATTGATCTTAACTTTTTTTAAAAGTACTCCAAACATAATCCTTATTCGTTATTTTGAATATTCTAAATTCTTTCCTAATTTTGATGCAAGTATTGTAGATTCGTTCCCGATTTCGTTGCCAGTGGGCGAAATTCATCCTTAACTATGTGTTGTTCTTCGTCATTATTTACAAATCCACTTGCCTTTAGAGCCAACCCAAGATCTTATTTATTTTTCTATCGAGTATAATGAAGGCAGAGGAAAAGTAAAGACACTGTGTGAAACATTAGATATCAGCTGACACAGAACTGAAAGAGAAATCGCTCCAGTACAAGAATGAACATTGCCCACTCAAGTCTGGGAGCTTGAAACCAAAGGGATGGGTTACTGTAAAGTTACCAATGATATCTTATGCATGTCAGCCGATCTCATGGGTATATATATATATATATATATATATATATATATATATATATATATATATATATATATATATATATATATATATATATATACATATATATATATATATATATATATATATATATATATATATATATATATATATATATATATATATATATATATACATATAGCTTGAAATGAATTAATGATTCGTGATATAGTTAAAAAGGAAATCCACTCAGATCACAATAAAACTTAATTCCGCTCTGTAAATAATTATAAAAGAATGGAACAGGCTAATTAGTCAGCTGTCAGCGAGTGATAGTGTTTTTCCTCATGTTAAACAACCGAGTGATCCTGGTCGACCAACACACACCCACACATACACACACACACACACACCCACACATACACACACACACACACACACTCCCCCACACACACACGCACAAGGCCGCTTGGAGGTTCATATCCGACTTCTTTTGACTAACCAGATACCATCACAAGACTCACGTAAAACCTGTGTGCTAAATATCTGACTATCATGGTGTTTACATAAGTCCATTTCTAAAGTTGATAACGCTTTCTCTTTCTATCTGTATTTGTCGTGGTGAGGAAGACTCGTCCCTTTTCCTCAAATGCATCAGCATCAGACTCTACTTATCTTTTATCCTTATACATAGCAATATATGTTGCTATAGGATCGAGTACTGATGACATCAGCGCGTCAATTGTGGTGTTTCTGGGGTTATAATAATTCGCCGTGGTTTAAGCATTCCGCGAGGTATTAGGGAAATTTGCCCACGACCCTCCTCTATTCATGGCCCCGGCAGATGAGACGTTAAATCTTGCTAGCAGGTCAGTTAGAGGGCGATCCATAAATCCTTTGATCATAATTAGCTGACGAATTTTTAATCTGGCGAACATGTTTACAGGGGAAGGGTAATACGTTTATCGATACTTCTGGTGGTAAAAGTGTGTGTTGTAGGGGGTGGGTGGGTTGGGGGGGTTGTAATCGGGTTATGGATGGGTTGTAAGAGTGGGAGGTGTGATCAGGTTATGGATGGGTTGTACCGGAGGGGAGGAACCAACTGATACCAGAAGACATATTGACAGGTGGTGAGATTGACATGATCGTCTGTGGAGGGCAATCATTAGTTCGACGCAAATTGCTGGTTCAGTAGTTTCTACTCTTGGAACTTCCATGTCAAGTGCAAATTTGTCTCTAATTAATGTTGTCGTGGGGGGGAGGGATGAGGGTAATTACGCTCTAATTGCCAGTACTATAACTCTGACTTTCTTAGGGTAATTTTGTCAAAAATCAAATCTTAAATATGGGTACATGAACGCCATTTGAGACGGAGAGGTTGATATGATATGTAATTCGATATATGTGTTATGCAAATAGACTGGGTGAGTTGTTTGTATGTATTTGTAAACATAATGAAACGTTCTGAAACGTTTGTTAACAGATTCTTGTGAATGATGAGGCACAGATTGAATCACGATCAGCTGTCGATATCAAATGCAAATTAAGATATTAACTCTTTCGGCTCGACGATATGACCTCTAAACTCGTCGATTACGAACTTTACTACGTACGATGACCTGACCTCTGACCCGACTTTTAGGGTCAGGGGGGGAAAATAAGAATTACGCTATTGTACCCAAGGATCGAAACCTTTGTGCTCAGGGGGTCGTGCCATCACAGGCAAAGGTCGCACCGTCGTGCTCAAGGGACCAGGGTAGCAACACACAGACATGTGAGGAAAAAAAGGACAGAAAATTGTAGAAAAAAAGTGGCACAGTGCCGTACCTACAGCTGAGGTAATGGGACATAGATGGAATAAAAGGAGGATCACTTTTCTCAGCTGCTGATATAACTGTAGAAAAATTCAGGACGATATGGTGAAATACAGATGGCAGCAGGTGTACCGTCTTCCCAGTCCTTCACAAAACATTCCATTTCCTTTCGTACACTTTATTTTTTTTCCTCCTCTCAACTTTCTCTGAATAAACGTGGATTCCTCAAACCTATGAATTATGTATATCAGGCTTTAGAACGATCCTTTTAGCGGCCCTGGGAGGAATTTCCTCCAAAAAGAAAATGTATAAATTTTACCTAGCTGCCAAGTGCCCACAATAAACACTCCAACACCACCAGGTCGATGTGGTACGGGCAGGACAAGTTCTGTTTGTGGATTGACGTATGACTGTGGTTTGTATGTGTTTAACTATGTGGCAACAAGATGTCTGTGGTTTGACATTTTGCTACATTTCACATCTGCTCATATATATATGTGACTATGGGTTCCTTGTGGATATATATGTAGCTATTTTCTGCTTATGGGTATGAGTAGAGGTATAGATTGTATGTGGGTTTATATGTGGCTATAGATCGCGTGTGGGTACATATGTGGCTTAAGTATGATTATGAGTTTTCATTGGACTTTGTATGTGGACAGATATAGGGCTATGGTTAAGTTTGTGGGTGGCTAAATGACCATAGTTATCCGCATCTATGGATATCTATCCATAGATGTGGGGGAACTAATGTGAGGACATGAATCATACATTACTTTCATCTATTCTCTATATATTTCACCTTTATTTCACACTTTTCGTATCTCTCATCTTCTCTTTCCCTTCCTTATCTTCTTTATATTCCCTCTATATCTCTTATCTTTCTCTTTATTTCTCTTACGTATCTCTAACCTTCAGTCACTGTATCTTTCCAACGACCGTTGTTTGAGATATCTCTTTAAAACAGACTAAACACAAAAGTTATTAAGTAAGCACTTGCGAGAGAATGTGTGTGTGTGTGTGTGTGTGTGTGTGTGTATGCGTGAGCAATGTATGTGTGTGCTTGTGCGTGTGTGAGTATGGTTTTTAGTATTTCAGAACTTGCTACTCGCAACAAAGTTGATATACTGCTGATATTCCACCCGGCACGGAAAAAGGGGCATATGATTTTTTTTTAATCTAACACAAAGAGTTCAAATTAATGCAGCATAAGCAAAAAAATATATTCCATAATTACTCTGAAAGCTTGATGGAAAAAAATGCCATTCTTTTTTTACAGTATTTCTATATCAGTGAGCTCATTGCAATTTATAAAGTTTCACCTTCATGGAAATTTGTGGGTTTCGAACATTATTAATATCTGCGGCCACAGGGTCGAGCTGGTCACTAGGTGTTGTGCTGGGCACCCGATCATCCTCTTGACTCCTTCCTCCCAGTGGTGCTTGGAAGTGCTGGGGAGGAGACCTGTTCTTCACTGGTGCCTGTAGGTGCTGGGGAGGAGACGTGTTCTTCACTGGTGCCTGTAGGTGCTGGGGAGGAGACCTGTTCTTCACTGGTGCCTGTAGGTGCTGGGGAGGAGACGTGTTCTTCACTGGTGCCTGTAGGTGCTGGGGAGGAAACCTGTTCTTCAGTGGTGTTTTGAGTTGCTTGGGAGGAATCCTGTTCCCCAGTGGTGCCTGGAGGTGCTGGGTAGGAGATCTGTTCTTCAGTGATGCTTGAGGAAAAACGTAAGATGCTTACAACATCCCTAATGACATTATAAGATCTGTTTTCCTCAATCTACCCCAGCCTCAGTGCTTGCCAGGCACACTGTAGTGTCGAGGCATTAAGAAGTATTACTTCAGAGTGTTTGAATCTGCCTTATATACGTATAGCGTCTTATTTCCAGAAAGGTTTTGGATTTTGAGTTTTGATATTTAATTCCCCAGGTGGTTAAGGGTTGGGTATATGGGTAGTTTGTGGTGTCAGGCCTGTCTGGGTGAGGGCCACATACCACAACGGTCAAGGGGTGGCTACAGATGTGCCTCTTGGTGCCACATGGGTTTGAGGAAGAGCCACACTCGGCGAAATTCTGACCTTGACCCAATTATACTTGAGGAAAGAAAATAACTTTCATCTATGCATTAAGTATCATTAAGTATAGCTCTCTTCTGATCCAAGTTGAATCAAAAACTAATAGCCTTGTTAACACAGCGATTGCCTTCAAAAAAGAGTGAAAAATCGTATTTATGCCAGTGAGAGCGTCGCCCTGCGGCACATAACTTTATCCTTTAAGATTAACTGGAAAAATAACAGACTTCATTTACGTACTGAGTAAAAGAGGTGAATATTGTTTCGAGCTTTCCATTTAAATTTTGTTTTTTTACAGATGTCAAAATCTAATTTACATTCAGAGCTGAATTCCTGTCAAATAGTTTCAGATTATAAAACAGTAGTGACGTGGAAACATTCTGATTCGTTATTTGGAAGTGCACTTGGGAACATGGTCATCGAACTATATCATTTACAGTTTACAGGCTGTACACCGGATATATATATATATATATATATATATATATATATATATATGCTGTTTATGCATATTCTTCAGTTCTTACGTTCTTTGGAAATGTTTTGAAATTCAGCGAGCGACAATGGCTGAACAGTCTCTGTCTATCTGCATCCAGGGCTTTTCCATCAGCATCTGATCGGAAAATCAAGTTACACAGCGAGTCAGTCTGTTCGTTGGCCCGAGTGGCTTCCAAGGCCTTAGGAGATTTTGTCCGATAGTTCGTCTGTCTCACTAATTCCTGGTTGTTGTGGGAGTAGATTTCCCCTACCGTGGCCTTCCCACTGCTTGCTGGTGTATAACGTTGTCCTGCTCCACAGAAAATGTGGATTTTTCCTGCTAGTCTCCAGTGTCCGGAGAAACTTTTGAGTTTCTTCTCCGTAATTAATTCCAGAGAGGCAATGTCCCTTCCAGGGCACAGGGCGTGTACAAGGTGGCAGTAGGCGATCTTGGATGAGTATTAGATGCGACCACAACACTAGGACTACAACCCCAGGACCGCAACACCAGAAATAGACTCTAAGAACCACAACTCCAAGACCACAATCCTGGAACCACAACTCCCACTACCACAATTACCACAATCAGGACCTTGTGTAAGGTGTCATCAAATGGCAGTAGGCGATCTTGGATGAGTATTAGATGTGACCACAACACTAGGACTACAACCCCAGGACCATAACACCAGGAATAGATCCTAAGAACCACAACTCCAAGACCATAATCCTAGAACCACAACTCCCACTACCACAATTACCACAATCAGGACCTTGTGTAAGGTGTCATCAACAACCTAGACAAACAACCCGAGCATGTAATTGAAGAACACACACCATGACAACAGCTTCCTGTGAACTAATTATACAAGTATTTCCATACACGTGTCTCACAACTCATATACATATGGTCCGCGGGACTCGCAAACTATGTGCAATTAAACGTATCCAGTCCCTTTGTTTGGCAAAGGGCTGTAATATCTCGTACTAACCTATTCAGCAAGAATGTACTTCTACCGCGGGATCTCTTGTGCACGTCTGTTTGCCCATGTGACCATCCTTGTGCTGTCCTGTACTGTACCCTCCAGAAAGCTCGACCAAGACCACCAGGTTATTATCTTTGCAGTGGTTTACTGGCCAGATAGCTGGACGGTAAACTGTATAGACTAACCAGTGGTTTGTTGGCCAAGTGGTTGGATGGTAACTTGTACAGAGCGACTAGTGTACGTAATAAATGATCGCGATTTATGTGTCATTTTTTTTCTAAATGTCTGACACAATGAACCCAGCATTTCCTCTCAAAGCTATCAGCAGTATGAGTAGCACACGAACGTAAGAACCATAACACTACCAGCTAGAGAAATATAGCAACGACAACAATCTACGAGAATCGCTGAAATTGTTAGCATTACTAGGAACAATAGCAGCCAACAATAGCAAACCAGACCAGAGTACAACGACTGGTCAAAAGCAACTTTAAGACAAAAACATAAAAAGTAAGAGCATTAAGGAACATTAACATGAACAACAACATGACGACAAGAACATAAAAAAGTAAGAGCATTAAGGCATAATTGCATCAACGATAACATCAACAAGAAAACAATGAAAACAAAGGCGTCTCTACCAGGAACAAGAATAGATCCAAAATTAGCAGCTACGTCTGTTAATGAGACAATATTAACAGGAGCAACAATGAAAGGAGATATAGCACTATAGCTGCAGCAAGAGATACGAAAGCAACAATTGCAGCTGCAACAGAAATAATTGTAGCAGCTGCAACAGAAACAAGTGTAGCAGCTGCAACAGAAACAAGTGTAGCAGCTGCAACAGAAACAAGTGTAGCAGCTGCAACAGAAATAATTGTAGCAGCTGCAACAGAAACAAGTGTAGCAGCTGCAACAGAAACAAGTGTAGCAGATGCAACAGAAACAAGTGTAGCAGCTGCAACAGAAACAAGTGTAGCAGCTGCAACAGAAACAAGTGTAGCAGCTGCAACAGACACAAGGACAACGAATGCAAAACAACAGACACAAAGGTATCATCTGTAGCACCAGCAGACAGAAGGAACACAGCTTCAGCGGCAACAGCAACAGACAACAAGGGCAACAGCTGCAGGGGAAGCTGCTGCATCAGAAACGAGAGCACAGACATGAACAGATGAGGCGGAGTCATAGGCAGCAGCAACACCCTTAGTGGCAGCAACACTCAGTGGCAGCAACACCAGCCTGGGTAGATGGATGCGAGGCAGGGCTTTGATATTCTCATCCTTTGTTCACATCCTTCACCCGCCAGACACCCGTCCATTCCATGCCCAAAGCCTCGACCATTTCCTGGTAACCCAATAGCTTCGGAAATGAAAGCGTCGAGAGGTTTCGAGGAGAGAGAGAGAGAAAAAAGGGAAAATCTGAAACTCAAATGTGGCAACTCCTGAATAATGATAAGTTCGGGTATAAAATAACTGTTTTCGTAAGCACAGAAATTTGAGATTTGAAAATATGGCGACTACTCGAATAATAATAGAAAGCTTTTCTTTAACGATACCGATAAATACTGTACATTGATAGAATCTATTGATCAACAGATATTCCTTAAAAAAAGATTCTGGGCAACGCAGAAACTGGAAAGACATAACGGAATAGCAGACAACAGTTCTTTCAAAAATCTGTTTGTACGATCTTCATAAACACAATACAAATCTATTGACGAAGAGAGGGTATTTCTAACAACGTTTGCTAAGCGTAAAGATTGGAGAGACATAAAACCACTGTAAGTATCATCCAATCAACTTTTGAGGAAAAAATAACAGGAGAATAAAAACTATTTTGTTAGCAGAAAATGGTGTGGACCTGTGCGAGCTCCGGTCCTCTTTTATCTTATCACCTGGACTGTCATTTTGACGAGGGTGACGTTGTCTCCACACTCCCGCGGTGACCCAGCAGATGGCAGCACCTCCCTGGATGACCCAGCAGATGGCAGCACCTCCCGGGGTGACCCAGCAGATGGCAGCACCTCCCGGGGTGACCCAGCAGCTAGTAGCACTTCATAAGCAGACCCAGCGATACGTTTCATCCCCTAATGTTACCCAATAGGTGGCAGCACCTCCCTGGATGACCCAGCAGGTGGCAGCACCTCCCGGAGCAACTCAGCAGCTGATAGCACGTCATAGGACGACCCAGCGATAGGCTGTACCCCGTAATGTTACCCAACAGGTGGCAGCACCTCCCTGGATGACCCCAGCAGGTGGCAGCACCTCCCTGTATGACCCCAGCAGGTGGCAGCACCTCCCTGGGTGACTCAGCCGCTGACAGCACCGCCTGGGGTGACCCAGCGGCTAAGATTACCCAACAGGTGGCAGCACCTCCCTGGGCCACTCCCGGTGAAACGATCCGTAATACAGCACCAGGCCGACATTTGAAGGGTAAAAAGCTGAGAGATATCGTAGTGGCTCCCATAGGGCAAAAACGTAGGCTAAAGGGACGTCTCTCTTGCGTTAACTGCTCCCAAGATTGTCGTGGAGAAATTTTAGAAAATTGGGAAAAGGATTTAATGTCGCCAGAATAGCATTTACGAAGTGTGAGATGCTGTAATACGATTCTATTTTTTTCAAACTTCCTTCATCTACTCTGGTTATCCACATACTTATGTACTGTGTTGGTATACGTATACATGTATACACACACACACACACACACACACACACACACACATCTACAGGTTGTTTACTACGCAGTACACACACTAGGGCTTAAGTAAGGCTTACAGAAGATCTTTTAAACTCAACAAGATCATTATGTACTGGAATGTTTCTGTTGCTATTACTGTCTAGGCGAGCTCCGATCTCACGCTGACTCTGTATCCTGGAAAATGACTTGAAATGGCAATTTGATATTATCTATGAGACATACGTCTGGTGGAAGGTCACTGTTAGCTGACGTGGAGGGAACATCCCATTTTCTTGAATTCTGCTGCGAAACGAGGAAGGGAGACGGGTTGGGTCAGGGTCAGCGAGAGGCCTTTGAATACGAGTCTTTGGTCCTCTTCTTTACTGCCTGGTTCGCCGGTAAGATAAGGGATAAAAAAAATGGATCAACGCAGGACCCATTCTCATGATTCTCTCGTTCAAATTGATTTATGTACGTGGCTAGGTAGATGGGTAAGCTGGACTGTTGTGTCAACGAAACTGACACTGACCTACTATATGATACTGCGAATATTAACCCATTTTCAATCTTATTCTACAACTTTAAGAATGATTGTTCATAATCAAGCTTGATTTGATGTGATGATATGAAAGTTTAGTGTACGTCTGCGTAAATATATTTCTGTTCAGGGCCATTCTATATCACTGAATCGTCAACTTGATAAAGTCCCTTCTACAGTTTGTTATCTAAGCTTCATCGCTCTCTGCGCTCCATGTGACCAGTGGGCTTTGAAGGTTAACCCCTTTTAATATAGCCAAAGGTTTTGGGTTATCTACAATTGTACAGCTGGGGTGATTCACAGCTTTGGAATTCACTCCATCGATTGTTGCCAGTGTTTTAAGCTTTTTTTCCCCCCCTTTGGCCACAGCTTAAGCGTTTTATCCTGTGGCTATGGTTTCTTTGCCAGCTGTGGTCGTGGTTTCATAGTGCCCTCCACTTAATGTGGCCATGGATGATGCAGCTTCCTCTCTGATGGCCATACCTACTTTATACACTGAACAAGGACCATGTTTTACCTGTCATATTCTCTCTCTCTCTCTCTCTCTCTCTCTCTCTCTCTCTCTCTCTCTCTCTCTCTCTCTCTCTCTCTCTCTCTCTCTCCCCTAATCTGTACATTTATCTATGATTCTATTTATCTATCAGTCTATCTATCTATCTATATCTATCTGTCTATCTATCTATATCTCTATCTATCTACCTATCTATTTATCTATCTACCTCTACCCTACCTATCCCTCTATCTATCTAACGTCTTC
Organism: Panulirus ornatus; assembly: GCF_036320965.1. Lineage (NCBI taxonomy): Eukaryota > Metazoa > Arthropoda > Malacostraca > Decapoda > Palinuridae > Panulirus > Panulirus ornatus. Next base: position 8,821,791 of record NC_092281.1, read on the forward strand.
CTGTCTCCTCCTCAACGACCTTGTCTGTGTGACGTCTAACGTCTGAAGAATGATAGATTAGAATGATACAAGTTTTGGGGCGATAACGACCACAGTGTGAAATGGAAGTTGCTCATCTGTCCATCACGATCAAGAGTTCAACATTTCTACCCTGAGTTCCACAACTTTGTACTCGACGCCATTCATTTCAATTTCAGAATTTTCTTTTTTTGGGATTCTGGCCACCTGTCTCTCTCTCTCTCTCTCTCTCTCTCTCTCTCTCTCTCTCTCTCTCTCTCTCTCTCTCTCTCTCTCTCTCTCTCTCTCTCTCCATCACAATTGGCTGGAAGTGATGGAGGATAAGCAGTCACTACATCTATCATTAACCCCTCTACTCATCACAACATTCAGCGATGTGTCATCCAATCTCACAACCCATGAGGGAAATAAAGGTGACTTACACTCCAAGACTAGGGTGGACCTCACTCCCATAAAACAGATTTAGACATGCAGCAGAACATTACCCGGGGCTGAAGGGAAGTTATTGCTGACGGCACAGAGGCTTTTTCAAAGGCTTCATTTTTGTGGTGGGGAGTTTTATTTCCTGCCAGATTACCAGACACAGGTCGTCTGTACCAGGCAAGAGAGGGACGGATGAATGTTCAAGGGGAATTTTCAAAAACTTTTGAAAAGCTTTGATAGCCTTTTGATGTGACAATACCCTTGATTTAGTGATATTATTTCTACTGATACACCATTTGTGTGGCCACCAGAGGAGAAAAGGTCTCCAATGTAACGAGAGTTTGTATGGCATAATTGGACGGGATGTAACTCATCTCTAAGACAATATTCTACCATAATGACATTCGTGTCGGAGCTAAATACTTCCCCATGACACGTTATCAACTCTGAAGTGATATACTTATGTTTGAATCATACGAAAACTATAAATGAATAATGACACCAAGAAATGAAGAATGTTACTACGTTATCCGTGACCTGTAACGCAAACATGGGTGTTACTTGAGTGTTAGTGGTATACATATGAATTATTATAATTTTATCTTATGAGCTTCTGAATGTATCTAGTGTGTATTGTGCCAAGAGCTTTAACATACACAACACACACTGCAAATGTGACGGTCTTGCAATAAGGGACAAAGCTGACATCTCTCGTGTATTTTCAGAGTTTAGTTGTGGACGTGTATGACCGAACGTTCACTTTAAGCCTCCCGCTAATGGAGGGACGAAATGAGCGAGTCCAACTTGGCACTTGCCAGAGGGAGCGAGGTCCACGGCAGCGCCAATACGTCCATGTATTTTCCTCTAAATGAAAGGGTGGCTGGCACGTTGTTGGTCGGTGTAGCAATGTTACTGATCAATTATTTGATGGTACCTGCACACAGGTACCATCCAACACCATTCCACAGCAAATCAGACAAACTCGGTAATGCTGATAAATTCTAATAACTCTTGGTCTTTATTTCCAGATGATCAAGTTCATTAAAATATAAAGAAAAATATCTGTATTCATCAGTCAAAGAACATGATGGCTATCTTTTATATTTTCTGCTTCCTTTTTATATCCGCTTTGAGCGCAGTTGGTCAAAAGTGTTGAGGTAGAGTTTGAAATATTCGGGAAAAACTTTTTTTTTCTTTTTTTGAAGCACCTGCGTCGCTGTGCATCGTTTAAGAGAACAATTGTATCCTCGGAAAAATTTTTTGAGGAATCTATGAAAGTGTTTCTTTTCTTTGCCAGAAAAAAAGAAATTGTCTTTTGTAAACTCGGAGTGTGGGTTTTACGATTACTGATGTTGATGTGTGGTTTACTATCGCGCGGATTTCCAAAATGTTATGAGATTAAATGGTTTCTTCTCCGAAGTTCCTTAGTAAGCTTCACTGAGTGGAACCAGACCTCTGCCTCAACCGTAGATGGTTAGCATAACCTGGTTGTTGAAGTCACAAGTACCAGCCAACCTGTTCATGGTTGACGTGGTTCTACAATACATACTAACACTTACCTTGCCCATCCTCCTCTACAGCGAGACACCTTTCATCCCTCTCCCTCCCATCTGTCTCCTCTCTCGAACATCGATCTCGTCATCACTACCACCTACTGTAAAATGTAATCGTCACGCCGAAAGTAGAGTCTATCGCCAAAGAGACAGTGCCCGTGTTCATTTACTAACATAATGAGGGCTGTGTCCAAGAACCTACAAATGTAGTTGTGGTTTCGGTAACAACATTCCAAAGTATCCCATTGCATGCTGTAAAACCTAGTGTCGCTATACACACACACACAGGAAGTGATTGCCTATTGGAAATGTATAAAGTACGCCCAGGATCGGAGTCTTTTACAGGAATTTGGAATGATCTTTGGTAAAGAACTGGGAAACACTGACAGGAGGAGGGATACTTTTATATCACCAGGGAATAGATATATTCCAGCATAGCCAAAGGTTTTACCACCAGTCTATATCAACTTCAAAGCAATATGACCAAAGACAATCAAACTCGTAGCATAAATTTTTTCTTACCTTTCACGGCACTTTTATTGGGAAGTTCATATCTGGACGAGAGATTCTGAGAGGACACAGCTGGCTACGTGGTAGGGGCAGACAGCTTGGAGAGGAAGGCTGGCAACATGGTGAAGGTTGGCAACATGGTGAAGGTTGGCAACATGGTGAAGGCTGGCAACATGGTGAAGGCTGGCAACATGGCTGAAATAAAAAACGACCTTTGAGGTGGAAGAACTATAGATGTTGTTATTATGAAAGCTAATAATGCGGTGGATGGAAACATAACTGTTGTAGATCTATACAGTAACATTTGTAACCGTTCACATTTACCTGATGAATCCCATGTTGTGTGCGTCATCACATGTTGTGAAATTAACATTTTCGTCATAAGGGAAAAAATAAAGACAATGTTCCTGGCTTCATGACAAGACTGACATTGTTTTCCCTCAAGCAATACCCACGTCAGTAAGGTTCTTCCCCAAGTCGTCTCCTCAAACCCCGTGATCCTGTAAGACCCTTACAGTGATCCGCTTATCTGTGTGATAACATCGATGTCTTCATAGCCTCTCTCTCTCTCTCTCTCTCTCTCTCTCTCTCTCTCTCTCTCTCTCTCTCTCTCTCTCTCTCTCTCGGTAGGGTCTCCTGGAACTGGCTTTATGATTTACAACCTACGCTCGTGTTGATCATTGCAACTATGATCATTATGCTCTCTCTCTCTCTCTCTCTCTCTCTCTCTCTCTCTCTCTCTCTCTCTCTCTCTCTCTCTCTCTCTCTCTCTCTCTCTCTCTCTCTCTAACCCCCACGCCAGAAGAACGAGATGGATGAGAGTGTGTAACCAACTGACTTGTGATCTGAAGTTTGCAAGTCTCGGTGTTTGATTCACTGGGATAACTGGAGTTCCTCATGATGGACAGGTGTCTGAAGGACGAGGTCGGGGAGAGGATGAGAGGAAGAGAGAATAGAATGTGGAGGAGAAACAGGAATAATGATATGAACAGAGTGAAGTCAATGAAAAAAAAAAAAACGAGAGGGAGGTGGGGAAAGACAACACTATTCGTAGAACCTGAATTTAAGGGAAAACCCACCAATGAAGTTAGTTACAGAGACTCAGTAACAGATACAGGAGGAAGAGGAGGAGGAGGAGGAGGAAGAAGAAGAAGAGGAGGAGGAGAAGGAGGAAGAGGAGCTTTAAGAAAGAACATACAATTGAAAAACTAAGAAGAGAAGTGACAGATCGAAAGCCAAAATTTTGTGGACTGGAAATCACTGAAGACTTGCCTCATCTCGGCTGTTATATTTATTCTGTTACATTACACAACTATCAACCTCTGGATGGTCATTACCCAGAGTCTTCCCCGCACACGTCAAATATACATTACTCGGGAAAATGATGATATTTGCTGCAGCTCGAACCGCTTCCCTCCTTCATGGAGAGGATGATGGCGCGCCATACAGCCGAGGTTGGGTATAGCTTCCTCCCACACACTCACACATAAAGTTCCTATATCGCTTCTCCTGCAAGGTCAGCCAGGGAGGAGAAGAAATAGAAATCTCTCGGCAGAGCGAGACCTCCCGCGGAAATGATTCACAAAGGTCGGAGGGTCACATGAAGGAAGGAAATAGAGATGTGAGATAACGATGGAGAGAAGAGAAAAAAAAGAGGAAGGAGGAGGGCAAGAGAGAGAAGAGGAGGGAAAAGAGATAGGGGAAAGAGGAGGATGAGTCGTAAATAAGACAGAAAGACGTAAGACAATAAATACGAATGAGTGTCATATTCACAGTTGGGGAGAGCAGTCCAGTCAGGACAATGGATGTAGTAGTGGAGGAGAGGCTACAAGGACAGCCATCAACAGTTGATGACAACACCATCATCAACCCACCACCTGGGAGAATGTCCAGTGGTCAGGTACCACTGCTTATTGAGGTACCACTGCTTATTGCTCATCTATTAGGGGAATGGAGAGGAACTGGTCAATAGTGGAGTGGCAGTGGATGGTGAATTTGTGGTAAAATATGATGTGGATGAATGGTGCATGAATGAAGAATGATGAATAAGTGGTGAAGGGTAAGTGGAATATCAAATTAAAGATGCTTGTAAAATGAATGATATTTCACGTATAAAAGATATTACCTCTAGACCAGAAATAAAAGGGTTATGCAAAAAATAATACAAAAAAAAAGGAGAGAAAATAGTCAATCTCAAAACTTAAGCTGCAATGTATTTTGCGTCAAGAATACATAATGAAGGACACATTCCAAGTCTCCCACGGCAATAGAAACTCTTGGTGGCACAGGAAGACATAACAGACCAGCAGTCGAGGTATGAACCAGCTGTAGCCTGGCTAGGGGAAGACGTTGAAATGGGTCTGGAGAATAGACTGGATTTCCCTCAGGGCACGTGGGTCTAATGGACTGCTGGGAGTCACAGTGGGTGGAGAGAGAGAGAGAGAGAGAGAGAGAGAGAGAGAGAGAGAGAGAGAGAGAGAGAGAGAGAGAGCCGTAGTTTGAGTCGGAAACGTTCTGAGAGCTGTGGTGTGTATACATCTGCATAGGAGGATATTGTCACTGTCACAATCATTCTAAAGGCGAGGTAATGTCATCCATGGATGATCTCTGGGAACATATGGCGAATATCTTTAGGAAAACGTCAAAGGCAAGAAAGAAAAAAAGGGAAGACCACTTGCAACACTTGGTAACCACAGCCAACACAAGACCCTCAGTAAACATGGAATAATTCCTGTGTTTCATGGAAGTACAACACCTATCTGGAATACGTAATGGGTTTAGGTTTTGTGGGTTTTTTCTTCACTGAAGTCAGGTTTTAAGCAGAGTTTCAGTCATGTCAGGAAAGCAGACAAGAATATGCAGAGCCATTTTCAGAAAGATCGCATTCATTTATTTACTCATCTGTGTTTGAAGCACCATCAAAGCTGTTGGAGGAGGTTTGGAGAGTAATTGGATTCCGGATCCTATTCCCTTTCTATCATCTGCCAGAGAATCATTGTTAGCGGGTACGAAGGTGGAAACTGCTTGTTCACGAGAGAAGCAGGTCATCCCAGCAACGCCCTGGATACAGGATTGATGGCCGAGAGAACAACAGTTCTTCTCAGCCTTCCAAAGACACGAGACAAAGATCGAGTCAGCATGTCGAGTTTGGACATCATTCTCTAGAAAAAATATATACTCTTATCTTTTTCTTCTTTATTTTTCTACGAGGGCCAGCAAAGGTCTGGATCACTTCAACATTTCCCTTTGCAAACACTGCCACTCACCAGCAGGGTAGCCTGGGCAAAATACTAATGTTTATTTCTCCTTTGCTCTTAGCGGAGAGAACCCTGTCCAAGTTTCCAGTGTTTACTAAACCATGAGGCCAATGCAGCAGCGTCCCTGCCCTCACCTAAATATTTACTGAACAGTCTTTACCAACCACTTCGTTGTAGTTAAGAGTGTTTTGGAGATGTATCAAGTACGTAGATGTAGAACGTACGCTTCTTGGGTTGAATATAGACACATATTATTGCTAAAAGTAGCTTTATATATATATATATATATATATATATATATATATATATATATATATATATATATATATATATATATATATATATTATATATATATATATATATATATAAACAGATATGGCGATGCAAATGTTCAGGAAAATGTGTATGAACACAAATGTAATCACTACATATAAGTTTCACGGCTTAGAATTTGGAGATAGTGATAAAGATAATGAAAAAGAAGACCTCGGTCGGTGGTAGGAGTCGATATAATGAAGTAATTTAAAGTCAGCTCTCCAAGAGCAACTCAACTAATGAAGGCAGACATGCAGGTGGGGTGAGGGAGGTGCGAGGGTAGTTCTTGATGTGGTTGGGAGGGGGACGTCCGCGTCTGGACGAGGTAATGAGAGAGGTACCTCATCGCCAGGCTGGTGAGGGAGGGAGGAGTGGTCATCAGGAGTGAAGCACCAGAGAGGTAAATGGACTAGCTTTCAGGGGAAGGAATGGTCATGACGAGGGAGGCACCAGAGACGGACTAAGTCTGTAGGGGTTGGAGTCGTCATCAAAGGAGTGTCACTAGATAGGTACCTCAGCGCCTGGCTGCTGGGAACAGCTATCGAAGAAGACGGTGACTTGAAGGGATATGATTCGCAAAGATGGAAGGCCACAGAGTCTCTTAGTTGCTGAGAGTAATAACCGTGACCTTACATGCAGATATATTGATCTTGTCTTACAGAAGGAGGAGAGGGGAAAATGCTTTAACGATAGATAACCAAGAATACTATTGGCAAGACACAACGAAGGAAAAACAGAAATATCTTAATGAGAAATAGAAAGAGAAAAGGCGATGATCATTTATATACAAAGGATGATAAAGTCCCTAAAGAGATGGTATTTTACCTTTCTGAAAAGTAGCCAGCCAAATAATACTTGACCATATAGTAGGAATACACGAAAGATCTGTGTGTGTGTGTGTGTGTGTGTGTGTGTGTGTGTGTGTGTGGGTGGGTGGGGTTGTAATTTCAATCGATGATATTAACGACGATATCCAGGTACAGTGACTCATGATCCTGGATATGTCATGTTTCCAGGAGGAGACTGACCGTTGCGACACCTGGAACATTAACCTAGCTATCACATGTGTCCCGTCCATTAAGTGTTACGACAGCTGGAACATGCATATAGCTGGAAAGTTAGCCAGTCTGAATCATATATGAAGGAGAGTGATTACCCTCGAACATGAAAATTTCGTCTGGCATAATCACGTTTTCAGATTACTGGCTGCTGCTGCGAAATCTGGACTTGTCAGCCTGATTGATTCGGGTTTTCCAGCGAGTGACTGGAACGCTAGGTGAAAAATCCCTTTAATTAATTCATGTTTCCAGGTATCTGATCCGTCCCCTTGAAATGCTCTCTGTATCTATGTTTCCAGACGAACGACTGTCGACACCGACAGATACTTTCTAGAGTCAAAGGAAACTGGGAAAAACAAGAAACCTCCAGAGTGTAGAAGAGTTCTAGTTTCCATTGCCATTAGTGGAAGTAAATATTGTGGTGCACGGCCCGAGGGATGACCACAGAGCCCCAATGTCCAGACGATGGTGCTGCCTGGGATTAAACAATGCTCTCCATATATATATATATATATATCTATATATATATATATATATATATATATATATATATATATATATATATATATATATATATACATACATATATTTGTGTTTTATCCCTGGGGATAGGGGAGAAAGAATACTTCCCACGTATTCCCTGCGTGTCGTAGAAGGCGACTAAAAGGGTGGGAGCGGGGAGTAGGCAATCCTCCCCTCTCGTTATTACTTTTCCAAAAGAAGGAACAGAGAAGGGGGCCAAGTGAGGATATTTCCTCAAAGGCTCATTTCTCTATTCTTAACTCTACCTCGCTAACGAGGGAAATAGTGAATATGTATTAAAAAGATATATGTGTTTTCGTTCGCAGAAATCTCTTCTTAATCCACCATTCCTCTTGTTTGCACGTGAAGGTTTTCTCGGTAAATACGATACCTGAAATGTTCTTGCATCAAAGAGCAAATATTCAGTAGGTCTCCAGCACTCCAACGTAATCCTGTGATACTGATGAATATCTGAACCTATTTGTCACATTTCCACGAAATCCACTTTTATTTCTTTAAGCACCTTATATGTCCAAGGATTCTGGTGTCCAATTTCATTTACATTCACACTCGATACGTGGGTTATGTCATGACTATAATCCCAACAACCTTTGCTTACACATATGTACGTAGATCTGAATATATATATATCCCCGGATCTTGACGAACAGAGACAGAATTTTAGGTACAGTTTCCATATAATATGTTCATGGAGTCCAGACCATGCAATTGCTGCCTGACGACAAGGAAATGAAGCAATGGTTTTCTGAAGTCCATTTACTGTGTGTAAGGAAAAGAAAAGGAAAAAAAATGACGAATTTTGCTAAATCGCAAGCGGAATTGTTGTTGGCGACGAGTGGGAGGTAGTTAGGGTGGTAGAGCCAATTGGGGTGGTTGGTCGCCAGCTGACTTACCCAGTGACCCAGGACAGACAAAATTCACGTGAATGTATCGTCCCGACGATAACCACAGACCACACAAAGAACTCGTCGTGTTAGAAACTAAAGACCACCATATCTTTATCTTGGGAACATAACTAAGTTGTCTTCTCTTCTGTTTTTCAGATATTATTAATTCGAACCAGTACATGCTCGAGCTTATAAACCTCCTTGAGTCTTTTGAGCATTCTAGTGGCTAGAAAGTCCAGGTTTCTTTCATGAAAATGTTTTCGGAAGTCTTTTTAAAATCGACGCCTGAATAATGTGCGTCACGTCTGCTCTGCAGCGAGTATGACCACCTCTCACTGATCTGGCTCGCCTAAATCTGTAGAACCTGGACCTCTGTTGTAGCCGTTCTTGTCCTTGACCCAATGTCCTTTACGCTCTATCGCGCTAAATCCTTTCCTCTAGCTTTCAGATCTTTGAAATTTGGAGAACTTGCCAACGAGGAACATGAACTCTCCATGTTTAGAAGATTCTGTTTCGACTTATGAAGCTTCAAACTTACAAGACACGAGTCTCTATTGAGGAACGAGCTGTTTTGACTTATGAAGCTTCGAACTTACAAGACACGTGTCACTATTGAGGAACGAGCGAGCGAGGCGCTTGCGATTCATGCTCAGGTAAGACGGTCAAGTGAGGAGGATTTGTTTCGCCAAAGCTGTAGCGATGCACGACAGAACTCTGCCGCTCAAAAAGGAAATATGGCGAAAGCAGGTATATAGATCGTTATAAACTTGGGTCATTCGTGGTTCATCTGATGGCTCAGCTGTTCTCATTCAGGTGAGTCTCGGACATACACGACCAGTGCATCGTATGAGACTTTAGGCTGCCAGACACCCACAGACACTCGTCCATCCTCAGGGTTTATCCTTTCTGAGGAGGAGGAGAACTCGTGAAAGGTGTGTCATATAGCTGAGACTTGTTTCCTTGGACCATTCAACATTCCCTTTTCTTCAAATGAGTTCACAGATTTAGTATGATAAACATCTCTGTTTTGTTGCATAAGGAAATATTATTTTAGAACTGGCAATGACTGATCAATACCCTGTTTCTAAATACGGGAAGCAGAATTCTCTTTCTATACCCCTTTCGTGAAATGTGTGTTTGAGCAAAATAGGATTAAAGTGGTCAATCAGGTATGTGAATACGTACAACATACAAACAGGATTGTGGGGAAGGAGGAATATGTCTCTACCACCATAACAGGTACAACCATCAGCCAAGGTTGTGGGGAAAAGATTTAATCATGCCTACCATCACAACAGGCACAACCATCAACCATGGTTGTGGGGTAATATCAAACCCGTCTACACCACCACAACACAGGCAGAACCATCATCCAGGTTTGTGAGGTGAGGATCAACCTAACCCCACCAACATAGTAGGGTTGAACCATCCATCAAGGGTAGCTGGGGGATGGGGGATTTACCTGCTAATTCTACCAACATGAGGGGCCTGACCATCGACTATCGTACAAAGTAAACCTGGAAGCGAGACTCGGAACAACGGTGTTGTATGGTAAACTATCAGTTTACACTGCTTGAAAAAAAAAAAGTCCTGATTGGGTGATAAGTAATGTTATGTTCTGACACTCAGCTACATCGAGATACCCTGAGTGGTTGATAAGTTTACGTAATGTTATGGGTTGACGATCAGTTAGATGGACATATCCTGATTAAGTGATAAATTTACGTAATGGTATGCGGTGATGGTCAAATACATCAAAACTGTTACGGCTAAGCTTATCATAATCCACAGTATTACCTCGTAAAGTTTTCTAATTTAAAAATACTTAAGATTTAAATGAAATACAATTAATACATTACCAAAGGGCGTGGCTGATGTCCCTCCAACCCTTATCTCCTCCAGATTAAGACTGTCCGTGACTTACCTGGGAAAAGATAAACCCATCAATATCTCAGATTACACAGAGACATAAAACATCAATCATACATGTTTTCCTTTCTGTAAATCTGCATAGTTATTGGTAAACCTCCTCATGTGTTTTGACGGAATGGGGAAGACGAGGAGATATACAAATGAATGTATGATATAGTATTGATATTGAGGCTAAGGAATGACATGACATTTGATGAGTTGTAAGTTATATTTCATAACAACGACTGACTTGAGAAATCCATGTGTGTTGGTACAAAGGATCGAGTGCGATCCCTTGTGAGTGAGTGTGTGTGGAGAGGGACGAAGGTCCAGCTCAGAATGTTCGCTTCGAAATCTGGAAATCTTTCCCTGATGAAATAAAGGGATAAGAGTCTCACATGAGGATATAGGAGGAAGGGAGAACAGGGGCGTGAGTAAGAGGGAAACTAGGCGTAAGAGAGGGAGGGAGAACAGGAAGGAAAGTGTGGAGGCGAGCAAGAGGGTACAGGCCACTGGATGGTTGGTAAGGAGAGGGAGAGTATGCGAGGTAGAAATGAAGAGCTGGAAGAGAGAGAGAGAGAGAGAGAGAGAGAGACTCGCTCTACTGCCCGTGTCAGATCATAACAGGAAACGTCACCGGCAGAGATGGTAGTCAACGGCAGCGTCTCCTCCGAACTAGCCTCGTCGGTTCAGAAGTACGCTACAGTTTCTTCTGAATGTTCTTTCAGGAGCCACGGGAGGAACTGCTTTCAGGAGCCACGGGAGAAACTGCTTTCAGGAGCCACGGGAGAAACTGCTTTCAGGAGCCACGGGAGAAACTGCTTTCAGGAGCCACGGGAGAAACTGCTTTCAGGAGCCACGGGAGAAACTGCTTTCAGGAGCCACGGGAGAAACTGCTTTCAGGAGCCACGGGAGAAACTGCTTTCAGGAGCCACGGGAGAAGCTGCTTTCAGGAGCCACGGGAGAAACTGCTTTCAGGAGCCACGGGAGAAGCTGCTTTCAGGAGCCACGGGAGAAGCTGCTTTCAGGAGCCACGGGAGAAACTGCTTTCAGGAGCTACGGGAGAAACTGCTTTCAGGAGCCACGGGAGAAGCTGCTTTCAGGAGCCACGGGAGAAACTGCTTTCAGGAGCCACGGGAGAAGCTGCTTTCAGGAGCCACGGGAGAAGCTGCTTTCAGGAGCCACGGGAGAAACTGCTTTCAGGAGCCACGGGAGAAACTGCTTTCAGGAGCCACGGGAGAAGCTGCTTTCAGGAGCCACGGGAGAAGCTGCTTTCAGGAGCCACGGGAGAAACTGCTTTCAGGAGCCACGGGAGAAGCTGCTTTCAGGAGCCACGGGAGAAACTGCTTTCAGGAGCCACGGGAGAAACTGCTTTCAGGAGCCACGGGAGAAACTGCTTTCAGGAGCCACGGGAGAAGCTGCTTTCAGGAGCCACGGGAGAAACTGCTTTCAGGAGCCACGGGAGAAACTGCCTTCAGCTTATTCATAATACTCTCTGCTCTGAGGACACATGTCTTTAACTTTCTCTCGTCGTGACCCAAAGCTTGATCGATCAAGGCACGCTCGCGACTCACAGTCCAAAACGAACGCAATAATTACAGAAATACCTTTCTCATTCATATATTCATCTATTTTCTTAGGCTGTACAGGAAATACATCAGTATCATATAATATAGGACGACTCAAAATGATAAGAGAATAACATAATCCGATAACGTACCCCGATAACGTAATCTGAGTAAATATAAGTAATGTAATTCAAATGAATGAGAGGGACGACTCAGCCCCCTCCTAGCCCGGTCTTCTGAGCCGGAGGTGTTGTTGTGGCTCGAGACAGACAGCGTAAATCATAATTATTCACAAAAAAAGAAAATTGAACAAAATCCACAACACAGCAGTCGTCGTCACGAGAAACATCACGCGTGTGTTCTGGTCAGAAGCAAAATGTATACTGAAGCTTTTTTTTTCTTCCACTCTACACAGCCTTGACGATGATTACTGTTTCGAGATTCATTCGAACACCTTGGCGTCTCTCGACACATGTGATCGAACTCGTGAGCGACCCAGATTTGTGTGGCGACCTATAATGTAAGAGCCACCGCTTTAAACAAATTGCTTGTCAACTTCAGTGCTTTAGAAATAATTCATCATTTTTGTTATGACTCTCAAACTATGCTTCGATCCTAGGGCCATGAGTCACATAGAAAATGACTGAAGGTAATATTGATGATACTTCTATCTTTCAGAAGGCGTTTCAGAACCCTGATGTGGCAGTGTTCCTTGATCTTCGCTCAGGACTACAGGGAAGAGGTTTGGTCATTGGAATTTCAGCTGGCTGGACGCGCACCTCCCCGGATATCGGAAAGAGGGCCATCCTTTCAATCTCAGGTATGGTCAGCCAATGACATCACAGAACCAGTTGGATCAAGAGTAACAATTGGACGGAATTCAGTGTGAGCCGACAGCTGCACGCTGGCTCCGCGTGAAGGTACACGATCGATGACGTAGTCTTGATATAAGAAGGACTGACAGAAATTTCTTTTTAACATGAAAGAGGACGTGACTTGGCGCTGAAATTAGTTGCGCACTTGTTCATTAGTCGGCGAAGTAATGTAAAAGTCAAGCAGTGCGTGATCATTTCCTGTCATTATATATAATCAACGTTTCCTTACGACCTCTGCTTTGATGATCATTCAGTGAGGTGAGGACAATGGAGCCCAGGAATTCTGATACCCATCTCTTGATAAGTTGACACTGGAGCACCTGGGCTGAGCCTTATGATTTATCCCCCTCCTATTGTTATACTCTTATACAAACACTTATCTCTTCTTCTTTTTTACACTGCACTACCTCCAAAACCTCTAAAAAAAAACCTAAAATGTTCAGCTCTCTTGACACACGTCCTTTCATTCAACGACCAACGACAATCATAGCTCTGTGTCCAATCATCAGGCATTATATATACAAGAATGTGGCTTAATGACCATACCTCCTGAGAGCAAGTCAACCTTACACCATACACACATACATGGTAATATAGACCATGCATGTCTCGACTACAGTTGAAGAGTAGTAATAGCTACTTTCGTGTCTCAGTCCTCATTCTTAGTGTTTTGGAAAAACCCAGTTTTCTTTCTTAAAATCTTCTTTGATCATAAACAAAGAACTATTTGTCTTCTTCAAAAGATGGTATTCATGTCCCCTTTTGCTATGATCTGACACATTATTTTCCCACTGTTTTCCCTTGGGGACTTGAATCTGAGTTCACACTATCTGGCAAATCGGTCATCGAGCTCTATTGGTGTCTAGTTACAAGGGCTTAGGAAGCTCCTTAGGAGAGAGAGAGAGAGAGAGAGAGAGAGAGAGAGAGAGAGAGAGAGAAAGAGAGAGAGAGAGAGAGAGAGAGAGAGAGAGAGAGAGAGAAAGAGAGAGAGAGAGATTGTTGTAGGACAGACATCTCAGGGTTCAATTAGTGCAAGACGACCCGAGAGCCCTACGCAATCCAACACCCTGGTGGAGGGTGACCTGTGATGTTACCTAGGGAATCGGGACCAAGATGGCCCTAACCTGACTGGGATAACACGACGCAAGCTTTGTCACTACCGGGGAACAACAAAGCTCTTCTGAAAGAGAGAAAAAGAGAACACAAAAGCTCTACTTGAGAGCTATCTTTGTAAATATAGAGAAAATCTTTGAAATCAAGCAGCAGTGATTGTAATCTATTCTGTGAACACCAGGATACTTACACAACTTGGTTCTTTTCCCTCGATGCACCCAGCCTGAAGGGGAAACAGTCATCTTGTCACCAGACGAGACAAACACCTTCCCAGATGTTTGCAATATGCAAATATTCAAGAAGAATGACACATGATAATGAAGCGGACCCATTACAGTATACAAACACCATGAGAACTTTTGTTTATAACATTATATATGAAACCTCCAAGTCTGTAACCTTCAACAATATCTTGCCAAGGCGTGGAAGACCCACGTCTCTCAGTGGACTTCACTGTGTTAAGTCTTCAAGAACCTGGGAGAGAAATATATAGCCTGACATTCATTACCATACAGGTAGACTAGTTTGGCTGCTTAGGTCACCACTGGTAGTGGGTCTCATTCTTCGTCTAGTGTGTTGTGCAGTGTGTGGCCACGGTGAGTGCTGCGCTGCACAAAGTGTGGCCACAATGAATGCTGTGCTTAGCAAGATTTGGCCACAGCGAATGATGAGTTGTGCAGTGTGTGGCTACAGCGAATGCTGCTCTGTGAAGGGTATGGCCCTATGAGCAGCTGTACTGTGCAAGGTGTGGCCAAACGTGAGTGCATTGCTATCCAGGGCGTGGTCACAGTGAGAACTGCGGGTTCATCGTCCGAGGTGAGGAGAGTTATGGCTTTGGCGACAGTCAGGCCAACAGACGGGGTGATGCATGGAGCGGGAAGATGTAGCGCTGCACCGAGAAGATCCAGCAATTACGTCTTTCTTCCACCCGGTCGTTGTGTCTCATCCGAGAGCTCCAAGATAATGGAGATCTGGTGAAGCTTGTCTGACACCACCATTCCAGTATATCTTTCTTGACTCTACCATAACTCACGCACCATCATTCCAGTATATCTTTCTTGACCTTACCATAACTCAACCATCATGTCAGAATATCTTTCTTGACTCTACCATAACTCACGAACCATCATTTTTCTTATGAATTAATCATGAACCACTGTTCCCCCGTCTCTCACTATCTACCCCAGTCACTTTCTTCGTTGATCGTCACCTAAAGTCACTTCCCTCACCAGTCGCCACCCACAGATTTACCTCAGCTAAACACTAAACACCAGTGAACACTTCAGTCATCTCTCTCAATGATTTACTCCCACTAATCACCATGTATCATCACCCATTTTCCAGCTACATAACGTCCTTCACCAGTCCACATACTTCATCACGATGGTAATCACTTCCCTTCATCATTGCCACCAGTAATGACAACACACACACACACCATCATCATCACATCAACACTAACACCATCAATCACCACTCACACTATATCTGTCTCAACCAATCAGCCCGCAACACCGTCACAAACTCCACCAATAAGAGCGAACTATCACCCCAACATGCACCAATGACCAGGCCATAAATTGCGACACACGACGCCTGAACGAAGGTAATGCTGAATGATGACACCATTACTGAGGGAGGGGGATGGGCAAGGGGTAGGAAAGCATCCACAAATATTCGTAAAAGGTGAATTCCCGAGACAAATGACGGTGGTGGTGGTGCGAACATGGCTATGCTAACCCCTAATACTGTTAGCTAGAACAAGACAAAGTGGCTGTGGGACTTGTAATTACCTAAGCGTCCAATGAGGGAAGAGAGTTCAACACTCATAGGTCCCTATCTTCAGTCGCTCTCCTCTGTACCTTCTCTATCATATCTTTGTGTTTCTGGAAGCTGTGGTGACCTGACCTGCGAGGCGTAATGCAGTTTTGGTCTGATACGTGTCGTGTACGAACTTACCAAACACGTCCTCATCCATATACTTGTATGTTAGTCTCATATATGCCAGGAGACAGCTTGCCTACACCGCAGCCCGTCCTAACGTGCACCTCCAGCCGTGGATTAGGCACAGGCTCAATCCCTGAGGATCTTACTCTCACGCACAATCTTGTGATTTATTTTCCTTTAGATCATTATCCTGCACTTACTTAGATTGAATCTCATCACCCAATTATCTAACCAACGTTGGAAATTGTCCAGGTTCAGGCCTGTGTGTGTGTGTGTGTGTGTGTGTGTGTGTGTGTGTGTGTTCAGAAGATTACATATATGTATACACATATACACACACACTGATGAACAAAGAGACAGACTAATACCCAGAGAGAATAGATAAAGTGAAAAAGCAATCTATAAACATACATATTTGTGTATTCATTATATATTTCTTACAGAACCAAACATCATACACTCACCAAGAGTACTTTAATAGGCTTGTCCCTTCCCAAACATGTAAAATGGTGAATCCCATGAGGAATTAATCATTCGAAATGAATTCTTTTTTCTTTTTACCTCTTCCATAAGCGAGCAGGGAAGTAGAAAATACTCACCAAAAATATGTATGTGAAAAATGATCTTGAATTTCAGATAAACCTTAATTCATTTATCACTCAAGGTAAAATCATGGAGTGATTCATCATCCAAATGAAAAGAAAGAATAACGATAATGATTAAACGAATGACAGAGGTATATATATATATATATATATATATATATATATATATATATATATATATATATATATATATATATATATATATATATATATATATATATATATATATATATATATATATATATATATATATATATATATATATATATATATATATCCAAGTCCCCTTCTCTATAAAGATAAATCTGCCAGATCTCTCTCTCTCTCTCTCTCTCTCTCTCTCTCTCTCTCTCTCTCTCTCTCTCTCTCTCTCTCTCTCTCTCTCTCTCCAGACGAAAACTGTGGCGTAAAAGGTCACTCACTCTTTTCTCTCGCGGCAAACCACTGCTGTGGGGCAAGAGCGCACTTCCCCCGCCTCCCTAAAGACCAGGGCTGATGTGGGAGACAAAAAACTCGCTTCCCCATCTCAACTCAGACCTCAGCGCCTCTCATGAAGACTAGGGACGAATTTTAAGAAACCTTTCCTCTCTCTCTCCTCTCTTTCTCTCTCTCTCCATAAGCTTGGATCGTGGCATCTCTCTCTCTCTCTCTCTCTCTCTCTCTCTCTCTCTCTCTCTCTCTCTCTCTCTCTGAAGGACTGTGGCAGCAAAATGTCTGTCCTTATCCTTCCTCCATAAACGCTGGCTGTGGCAAAACAGCCATCCCGGCTCTCCTCCCACCACAAGATAAAGGCTGTGGTACGGACCATCTCTTCTCACTTGTCACCAAGACAAATATCCCGTCATGAGAGTTGCGCTTGTATCTCGCGTAAAGAAAGAGAGAAAGAAAAAAAGGAAGCGAGTCTCCAGGTACCAGTAATGGCTCCGGGGTCGTACAAGGGACTCCTTCATAGTTAACAATTCTCTGGTCGTCACGAGGTGGGAAAATTGATGATCAAAAATGGTGGACAGAGGGAAAGGAGAGCTGGGGAGGAAGGTCTCTCTCTCTCTCTGCCTCAGCTAGGGTAGCTCCCTGGACAGAGGGAAAGGACAGCTGAGGAGGAAGGTCTCTCTCTGCCTCAGTTAGGGTAGCTCCCTCGCAGCTGATGAAACATTTTCCACCATCTTGTGAGGATGTGGAGACTACATTGGACCACAAAAGTGGCTGGGGACTGCGGTAGGACACGTGCAAAGCCATTCCACTACGACCTTAAGCCATGGTAACGGTTGAGGGACTCTGTCACAGACGTATGTTGGGAGATGATCATGGCGGTTCATTTCCAGCTTACGTTCGCTGGTACGAAAGCTACCCAGCTTCAGCGTTTGCTGAGGGGGGGGAACACATTCATAAATGATAGAAGGGATAGACCTTGAGATACACTGATGATCATGATGTTGTAATCTGTGTTAAAATGTCTTATTGTTTCACAAGTTCTGGTGGAGGGAGATCATCTGACGCTTTCCCTTTCAGGTTATCATGTCGTGCCTCTGATATTCCCAGCGCTTTGCACATAACAGTGACAGTTGGGGAATTACCTTAATTTTTTTGGGAGTACAAATCTAAAGATTCTTTTCTTTACAATATAGTGATTCTACTTGACAATGTCAGCGAAAGTGATTCAGTCCTAACTCTTCCTCCTCCTCTCTACCTCAATTATGTATATGTTAAGATTACGTGTGAATTGGCCTCTGGTGCACCTCATCATGAGGTGCAGATGGCTGGTCGACCCTTGCTCTTGGACTGCAAGGCTCGCGACACAGTTGACACGCCTCTTCAGCCTTCTTGACAGTGGCACCTCCATTCGGGAAATGTTATTGTCTTTTCGCTCCCTGTCATCTCAGAACAACCTAGCTCTTCGCTCTACCCTTTCTGGAATTGGTCGAGAAGCCAGAATGTTTTCACACTTCACCACAGGATGTGTTGTAGGCGGGTCAAATGATGGAGGGTATCGTTGAGAGGATGACACTTAAGTGGATCAGTAACACGTGTATCCTGAAAAATCTCCGGGAAATGAGAGACACTTACCTCACACTCGTGCACACTTCAGGTGCGGTTATGAGGTTGGCTTCCACGTCGTCCTGTGTTCGTCGATCAGGAGATGCACTCACACATCGGAACTTTTCTGAACACATATACATTTCGATACTCGGAGATACATGGGAGTCAAATCTGATCCAGATTTTTCAAGAACCTTTAGTCGAAAGTGAACTTAAATTCATGCAACTTGAGGAAAGAAACCTGTTCAACAAATGAATTTGCTTTCTGTTCCCAATTAGCTCATTTCTCTTCGGCAAGTTCCTGAGCTGTATCATCTGTACCAAAAGTGTGCGGTCTGGGAATTCTGCTCCATCAGTTTGGATGATGATATATTCGTCAAAAGTTCCTCTATAGATACGTCTAAGAAGTGGAGATATATCATTCATGAAGCAAACATCTGGAAGAACCACACAAAAGATCTTCTCTAAAATATGTTGTTGGGCTTCACTATTCTTCCTCGTGAGATAATTGGAAGATCTAGTTATAGCGGTTTGCCTTCGATGAAAATGAAATAGAAATAGAGTTTATTGTAGTGAGTTTCAGGTGTGGATCTTACTTAGGCCAAGAGTGTGAGGGAGAGAAAGCTATGTTCGTGCTCTGAGGGAAGCAGAATGACGGACGAAATGGCTAACTCTACATTAAGGAGCGCAGACTTAATGTTACCAGCCTGTTGGAAGTGCTCAGCGACCCGCCCCTCTCTCTCTCTCTCTCTCTCTCTCTCTCTCTCTCTCTCTCTCTCTCTCTCTCTCTCTCTCTCTCTCTCTCTCTCTCTCTCTCTCTCTCTCTCAAGTCTTAAAGACTAGATTGAATTTTCCCTCTGGGTTGTAGAACTTCCCTCATAAAATATTTACGACCCTCGTCAAGCCACCTTCGGCAGTTTACAAGACGTTACAAAATTCCACGAAAATACAAAAAAATAGATTAGGATCAGCGAGATTCAGATGAGGGAGATGAGCTGACTTTTTTCCAGTATGTTTTTTCCTACACAAAGATTAACTTTTCATTATCGATTGGTATACCAAACTAAGGAGATTTTGAACACACATTTCTTTGTTCTATGTTGCGATGTTCATCCTGAACAGAAGTTCTTCACCCTATCAAAGAAAGTTCCAGGAGTATTACTAGAAACGTTACAAGACTCTCTTTCCTCGATGAAATTGATAATAACTTTTATCCTTAAGAAGATATAGTACTTTACTGTCTACAGACTTAAACAAAAAGATTTTTTGGAAGAGACATGTTACACCTGAAGGTAC
This sequence comes from Panulirus ornatus, assembly GCF_036320965.1. Classification (NCBI taxonomy): domain Eukaryota; kingdom Metazoa; phylum Arthropoda; class Malacostraca; order Decapoda; family Palinuridae; genus Panulirus; species Panulirus ornatus. Next base: position 8,841,707 of record NC_092281.1, read on the forward strand.
GAGACTTACAGGATTTGTACCATTGTTACAGCACTTTGTGCTGTATCTTATTGATGAAGAAAATGATGAATTACTTCAATCTTCCTTTTACGAGGGAGAACTCTGGTAATATGATTCTCTACTTGTTGTTCTCAGGCGGTGTATTCCCTCAGGCTTGTATCTTCCAGGATGACGGAGCCTCTACAACCGACCATCATCTGTTTTCTTCAGTTTTCTGTCCCTCTCTTGTTGCTGTTTCCTATTTGACATCAAATTCTTATCTGTTAAGCTCTTCTTCTTCTTGTTCTTCTCCGCCCACATCTCTCATCACATCCTATCCTCTCTCTATCGTACCGTTCTCAACCTCAATCTACACCCCAGACTCTCACTGAAGGTCCTTCTCTCTCTCTCTCTCTCTCTCTCTCTCTCTCTCTCTCTCTCTCTCTCTCTCTCTCTCTCTCTCTCTCTCTCTCTCTCTCTCTCTCTCTCTCTCTCTCTCTCTCTCTCTCTCTCTCTCTCTCTCTCTCTCTCTCTCTCTCTCTCTCTCTCCAGCAAATGCTTTTTTTCCCTGTTCCCATTTCCTCCTCTCTCTCGCCTCTCACTCATCCCAGCCCATGTTTCTCATCATTCTACCTCCCCGTCCTGAGCCACAGAGTCAGTGGTGGTTGCTGCCGCCACTACCTGCCTGTCCTTTCTCTTCTCTTGCCCGTGGCTGGAGAGGAGGCGCCCACGCACGCCCACTCGCCTTAGACGAGCGACCTCGCCGCTGCCGGAGAGTTTAACAAACTTGTCAGGCAGACAGCCAGGAATTGTTCCTTTAAGTTGTTGTCTCGTCCGTTGCAGGCGGGACTCACCACTACCGAAGTGGCAGAGGCACGCCCTCTGGTGGTGGCCGTCCTCAGCCACGGGTGATAGAGAGGAGATAAGCCAGTTGATGGCCAGCCTCAGCCAGGGGAGGTACAGGGGAAGAGCAGCCAGTTGGCTTGCACATAACCTCAACAAAGGAGACATACCATCAACACCTGCAGGGTAGCAAAATAACTTTCATCCACAGGAGATGTTTGTCTGATACCTTGTGGTGCCAGGACTCGACCTGGGACATAAAGGAGAAGCTTTGGTTGGTGTGTAATGTACATGAGTAACACGACAGTACCAAGACCTGCTGATCTGGGACACACACAAGAGAGAACCTTATATGTAACTCTAGTAATATAATGTAATGTACTCACTACCACAATGTTTGTCTCCTCTCGTCCTCAACATTCACCACTCGTAAAGAAGTTATGTTGTCAGTTCTCGCAGTAAAGTACCATTAGTCACACAGCACCCAACCCTCAGCTCAACTTATGATAATAGTGTAGTGAGTGGGTCGCCTGCTGTTGTCAGGTCAGGTAAGAGGCCTCACGTAAAGCCACATGTTTATGTCAGGAATCTGGATCTATTGTTTGCTTTCCTCTGGTCCTTGTGTCTCCTCCTCTGGCCACTTACCCCTCCTACTCTTGTGTCTATGACCTCCCGTGTGTTGACTCCCATGTAACCCCCTTCTGTATTCCCCATGCCTGTCCATTGTGCGTGGTCTCTGTGTTCCTCCTAGACGTATCAACTCACTCGCTTCATCATCCGCATTCAGTTCCTCTTCCCCATCTGTTTCTTTTTTCCATCACCTCATCACTCCCACACACTCCTCTCACCTACCACCTCACTAACCAGCATCAGCTTGTCTCTTGTAGATTGAGATATTTATCAAAGTCTTCTCGAAGTCTTCTCTGAGACGATGAAAATAAATTCGTGTTACAATATTAAGGCAACAAAACGAGGACTGCCAATTGAGTTTCTAGGATAGATGTCAGCTCATGTGAGGCTTTGAGCCTGGTATTTCTCGTACATCCTGGAAGATAAATTGGTGAGTTTCTGGCCAACTATTGTCCGGAACGAAATCTGTGTGAAAACGTTTTCACAGAATTCTAACCATTGTTCTCTTACACTTCCTCCTTCGACAATATGTCTCATACGTTCTAAACGTTTGTCATTTCTTCAATATTTTTCTCTTATCTCCTTTGTACCTCCTGTTAGTTCTCTTTATTTTCACCTCCCTCCATCTTACACTGTGTCTCCTCTCTGTTCTCACCTCCTGCCTCTATAGCCTTCCTCCCTTCTGCTGCTACCTTTCTGCCCAGTTGCCATAGTCTGTGCTGGTCATTACATCACAGTAAGCCACGCTTCGCATACCCTGATAATATGTGCTTACAGGGAAAGGGGACGAGACACCATGTACCGTCATGGACCAAAGCCCTGGGACAATTCTGGTGGAGGCTTTAGTGAGCACTGTGTCTCAACAGGTAGAGACAGAAGGCTCAGCACATACAAAGGAACTTTGAAGATTGTGGCGTGCACCAGGCGTTTTCTACACGACTATTCCTCTCACTGGTATATATATGTTACTGAACCGACCAACCCAGCCAATATATGTTGGTCAGTTTCATCCCCTGGCTAACCTTCTCCACCGCAGGATAAGAAACAACACGTTGGCTTTACTGCAATAACCAGTCTCATATCACAGTAGTGGCTGGCCAAAGCTTAAACACGAGCCGGTTAGCGACGCCAGACCCCACCAGGGGACATGTACACCCGCGGTACACTAGTCATAACAGCCCACATAACGATAGAAATTTTTCCCATCATGCCTGACACATGGTTGGTTATGACCGTAGCTTAGTGCCAGAATATGATGCGTAAAGTGGATTTCACTGCTGGCCAGAGGTTGCCTAGTATCAACTCATAATTGCTATTCACAGCTTTATGCCACAAGAACCTAAGACTTTAAGTGAAGATAGCAAATAAAGGTCTTGACAAGTTAACTTTGTGTCCGTTTAGTATAAGTACACTGTACTTAGCTCAGGATCACAGTGCCACCGGCCTTAGTAACCTAGCAACCCTGTTCGAAGCTGGAAGTCTTGAAGTGACGATTCCATACCGAGCTGAGTAACTCTGGATTTATCCCAGTGGAAGCATTGCAAAATGTCTCCCCGTCCGAGTGGTTGCATTAGCTCATTCTACCGTAATACAATTGAAATCAAATTTGTACCCAATCTGGCTTTTTGGGAATTAGTGAAGCATCTTGTTTTGCAACATGGGTAGTGGAGACAGTGACTCTCTGCAGCAGTATGGGAGAGCCACAAGCTTCAGTGAACTAAGACCGTGGCCAAGAACTCCATGGGGGAGTCTGCCTTGATTGATTTAGTTGGTCCAGTTTGAGTGACTCACGCATTATTATCAGAACTCGCTAGAACAAGCCGGTCGACGCATCCCAACTAGCGCCAGAGTTAGGCCAGTCCCTCCTCCTCTTCCCTTTACTGCACCATTAGAGCGGCTGCGCGAAGTGGAAGGCATCGGGTGGGAAGGACGATTCCACCTTACAGCAGGGAACTGAGTGTGTTCACAGGGTCAGTCACCAGCACATTCGTAGGAAGACTTGCAAGTCTTCTCCGAGTTCACCCTTAGAACGTCAAGAGAACCGAAGAGTCTGTTGCTTGTCTGATATTTGTATGAGGTTTGTACCCCTGGGACGATTGTTGCATGTAGTTTTATCGTCCTGGGAGCTGGGAGAAGATTGTGTTATGAGGTTTGTCACCCCCCCCCCCCCTTGGGAAATGGGAAAGATTGTTACAACATTTATTGTCATAACATTTCGTCCCCTAATCCTCTTGGGGGCAGAAAGGAAGTGCTTTTGAGTCGATGATGGAGTGTCATTCAAGGTATAATGGGAGATTCACCACAGGATTTCAATACGTGATGACTAATGGATAGTGAGACTCAATTTCCAGCGCTCAATTTATCATCAAGTGCCTCTGACGGGGCAGTAATCAGAGTAATGCGACTTTAAAATGACGTGTATTAAAAGGAAAATCGCATCGGGAACCTCACCTTGGGGTTAATGTGGCCAAAGAGACTCGTTCTTTTCCCGAAATTAAGGATATTACGTTCTGCTGTTTGCCTTCTCCATCACTGATGTCCCACTCTCATAGAAATTCAAATGAATGCTGATTCAAGTTGCATATGGGTACTGGTTCAAAAGTTTTTTGAAAAAAAAATTGGATAAAAATTGAATTGATTTAAAGGTGCGAAATTAATCTAGATAGCATATATATATATATATATATATATATATATATATATATATATATATATATATATATATATATATATATATATATATATATATATATATATATATATATATATATGTATATATATATATATATATATACATATATACACACACGTTAACTGATGATATTATGATTTTCACTGAAAACGTTATACGACAGTTATAATTCCAGTATATATAGAGGGAAGATTACTGAAATGTAAAGAGCAGGAGGACGTTAGAACCAAGAGGTAAATGATTTTCACATGAGTGAGTTTGCTGGTCAAAGCCTGGATGAAATATTGGCTTACGTAGTGCTTAACCGTTCCATGAATACGATAGTTTGTATAGGAAAAATATATTGTTTTATTAGTATATCTTTTCCATGACACAGATAATCAGATCCCATAGTGATTATAAAAATGTGGATAAAGCTTAATGGAATGACAAAAACGTGGAATACATAGCCAAACACTTGATGAAATATAGATATACAATTTGAATGTCAAAGAGCATTAGAAATTGATGATTTGGTAATTTCTCTTCCACTGTATTTACAGATTTACATCGACCGAAAAAACTGTATTTGGAGTTTATATCGACGGTATGAATTTCATCACGAGTCATGTAACAAAGATAGATTGCACATCTTCGCTCTCCTCAGTAAAGTGTACATTGTAGTTATGAGTATGATATATAGAGGGTTGTATGAGGACAGTTGAGAGAAGATTACAAAGTAAATGGCTCTCTCTCTCTCTCTCGCTCTCTCTCTCTCTCTCTCTCTCTCTCTCTCTCTCTCTCTCTCTCTCTCTCTCTCTCTCTCTCTCTCTCTCTCTCTCTCTCTCTCTCTCTCTCTCTCTCTCAAGATGTTCTTGGGAACAAACCATAGATCAGAAAGGGACTCAACAATCTCTTTAAAAGTCTCATTAATCCTTTCGTCTCCAGTTAAGATCTCATCACTGCCATCGAAGTGATTATCATTTAGTGAAGGCAGTAGGCATAGATCAATGCCATTTTCCTAACGTTGAAGTAATTCCATAAACTGATTGAAAGTGAAGTGGTACCCCTTGTGTGAATCACTTGACACCACGCCCTCCCCAAGTTGTGTCCAGAATCATTTCAGCGTCGTCATAACGATGGTAACCAGTAGTTCCCCCTTCCACCTGCTGGTCAACCCTTGTTAAAGATATAAACGTAGATTAAACGAAAATTGGGAAAAGGATGGAAACATGTTACCCATTACCTGAAACGCTGTTGAGTGTGGAATAATTGATGGAAAAATGAAAATGGGAACTCTGGAAAATGAAGGGATCGGATAATTCCAGGGGAACACAATATTCCATTATGGCAAAGGGGGAAACACTGCTGAAAGATCCTGTATAGTGCTGCAAACCGTACAGTAGTTCATAATGTACTATGAAAGAGTAATAAGCCCTTCCCAACTGCAGAAATCACATTTCCAGACGTCACATCCATACAATAGAAAGAGAAGTATCATTAACGATCCATGAGTGTTCCAGTACATGTCATTCTACATCAGCAAGCTGAAGATATACCAAATACCTTCACTAAAGTCACTATATTCAGTCCCCCTATCCCCTCTCATTTCCTCTCGTCTATCCTCTGTCCTCATCCGCAACCTCTGCTCCCAGTCGTGCCCTCCATCTATCCCCTACCATCACCTATTGTCTCTATCCTCTATCCATCATTCGTTCTCCGACTCTCTCTTAGAGTTTCTCTCCTTTCCACCCTTTGCGTCTTCCTTTGCCATTAACCCTGCCATGTCTCCATTCCATTCCGCCGTCTCCTTCGTAATATTCATCTTTTCTTGTTCTTTTTCTCTCTTTCTCATATTCTTGCCAACTCAATCTTTCCTCCGAACCACTTACTTATTCAATTTCCCTCGTTTCCTCCCTCTCCCTGCCCTCCCTGAGCACTCCTCCTCTCCTGCTCTCCCTGAGTATTCTTTCTCCCTCGTCTGACTTTCCTGATCATCCTCTCTCTCTCTCTCTCTCTCTCTCTCTCTCTCTCTCTCTCTCTCTCTCTCTCTCTCTCTCTCTCTCTCTCTCTCTCTCTCTCTCTCTCTCTCTCTCTCTCTCTCTCTCTCTCTCTCTCTCTCTCTCTCACACACACACACACACACACAGACATTAACTTTCCCAACCCGATTCCTGAACCTCGCCCATAAAACCACAGTAACTGTCCAAAGTACAGTACAGTCTGCCTACCTTCTACCACCAGCACCACCTGTTGCCACCATAAAGTGTAAGGTAATGTCCTGCGGCCAGACACTACGCCAGGCAGGTTTCTCTGTGATCCTATTATATGTGTGGAAGCGCCATCAATTGGCACTTGGGCGTAAGGATAACTTCCGGTAGGACTTTTGTGTAAAGGATCCTTTTTGTAGGTCTATCACTTTTAAGAAAACCTTCACTTTTTTTTCTCTTCTTTTCGGAGAAGAGAATCGAAGAGGATCGTTCTTGGGGGTGAGATGCCTCAAGGAGCGAAGTGATGGGGAGGTTAGTTCAAGGAAGACTTTGGTGGAGAGATTATCATTTATATATTCATTATAAAGTTAAAGTGAAGTCAGAATTATCCTGAAGATATTTTAATATCGTTGATATATTTTGATAATTTGATATTTTGATATCGTTGATATATTTTGATAATTTGGAGTTACTTTTCAAGGTGATTTCGAGGTAAGATTTTACCCAGCAGAGCACATTGGCGAAAGGAAGTTACTAAAAGACCTTGTGGTGGTATCTGGTAAAATACACTGTTGAAGTATCATGTTCCACATGACATTTAAAGAAACATATTACGCCACAGAGAAAAATTTGGCTGTGAACCATTTCGCAAAATTTGCTGATTTAAAACTGACTACATTCTTTTCCTCTTTACTTAACGTAATGCTGAAAAGAATCACAAAACACAGCAAAGTTTTTGGAATACTAAACAACTAAGATGTGTTGGTGTATGAAATTGTTCCAAATCCTTTTTTTTTCTTTTCCCGAGAAAGAAAAAAACTAGAAATTCGGTGAATACAACGGAACGTGGGCGACACACAATTCGGGGATATTCAGAACTCCAATAGTTTTTTTTAGAAAGTATGAAAAATCCAAAACTTCTGGGAAAGCCAAACAAAACCAGGGCTCTTGTTAAACATGGAATGCTTAGGGGGAAAATATACAGATGCCTTTGTAAAATAAAAGACCCACCAACGGAATTCTTCACAGATCTGGATCTGAATATCATTTTTTTTTCCTTCCTTTCACATCTTGTGTGAAATATAACATCGATCTTTTCAGACTCCCTCCAGACGATGGATTGATCTACACACACCGCTATCACAGACAGGGTGTTTCCTTACGTTCGACCATCATAAATCACTCTCCATCAACCAGTTAGCTTATATACTTATATCACTGATGATCATTTTGGTCATGATGAATCCTCAAACTCCATTTGTTTGATGGGGTGAAGCGAGGTGACATTTGTAGTGAAGTCATACACGAATGCAGAATAGAAAAGGAATACACGAATGCAGAATAGAAAAGGAAAAAGAATTACCCTAAAAAAAAAAATAGGTACGGAAATGACTGTCTACGAAACGAACTACAAAACAACAATATTCAAGTGTTGCAGTAACATTCTGTAGCAACGTTCTGTAGCAACACAATGGAGCTGTAACACTCCCACTGCAGCAACATTCTGTAGAGCCACAGCAAGACAACAGCAGATCAACAGTTTACCACAGTGTCATAAAGATCCACAGCAAACTTCTTCTTCAGCATCATAAGGGAACGAGATTATTTCCCCACAGCCTACACAGATGAGCAACACTATTCTCACAGGAACACAGCAAAGCTACACAGCCTCCACATCTCATTTTTACAGGGAACGCGTCAAATAGGAGCAAATCACAAAAAATGCAGCGCTGCATTAAACACAGCACCCTATCAAACAGAGCACCACATTAAACACAGTACCACATTAAACACAGCACCACAGTAACCACAACACCACAGTAACCACAACGTCGCACTAACCACAGTAATACACTGAACACAGTGCCACACTAAATACAACACCTCACTAACCACAGCACCGCACTATAACCACAATATCACACGAAGGAGAGCAATAAAGCCCACACACACACACACACACACACGAGGACCCCGGCAGGTTGTCAGGCAAATCTCACACAAAACATGCCAGGAATATCCGCCGACATCGAGGAAACACATCAGAAGGCAAAACAATTTGAGCCTCAGGCCTTCTCTCTCATCTCCTCCTCCTCCTCCTCCTCCTCCTCTTCTCTCCTGTAACTCTTCCTCCTCCTTCTCCTCCTCCTCCAGTAATTCTTCCCTTCCTTCTCTTCCTCCTCCTCCTTCTCCTACACCTCTTACCCCTCCTCCTCCTCCTCCTCTTGCTCCTCCTTCTCTTCCCTCTCCCCTCGAAGTCATGGTGTTTGGCTACTGAGCGAGAGACAATTTCATTATACGAATACCCTCCTCCCCATGTGGCCATGCAGACCAGGTCTGAGGATTTATGTGGATCTTTCGCAACTTTCGTAATGGAATAGCTGGAGGATGAAGGATTCTGGAGTCCTGCAACGGGACTTTCATTCAGGGAAGTAAGACTTTTCCATCACTTGGGTGAACTTAGTAAATTTAAGAGAGAAATTAGGCCCTTTTTTTTTGTCACGAACCTTAGGTCTCGCCACCAGAATAAAACCTTAACAATTACTATCTTTTTAAGCATAAAAAGGTCGAATTTATAGTCTGTTAACCAGTAATTCAGTCAAATGTCTTTGACTCATATCTTTTGAGTATTCTAGTCAAAAACATCCATTGTTCTAAGCAGGGCAAAAGGTTCATGCTTTATGAAGGGAAACCAGAGTTGTTCTAAGCATAAACTGATGCAATGATAATGTCATGTTAATCTTAACGTTATAACAAAACTTAGAGAAACTTGAATCAACGAAGATTTAGAAGCGTGTATAAGATGTGTCCAACATCACAACTCTTTTCTCAATTTCAGCAGTTTATTGTCTCTATCGTTGGTGTGTTAAGTATCATAGAAAACACCAATGTCGAGTATCATACACACAGGGTTGTGTGAATTGCTGAGTCTCCTGCCAGGCATTATTATTACTATCATCCTCTTCAGTTGTTATTCTTGATTATGTAAAGTTAATAACAACTTTGAATCATTCTTCATTTAAACTGACATTACACAGTGATTGCTCGTCTTTATCTAAAACAAGAACTTCGCTCTTGCATTAGATTTCAATATCCTTCTTCATTATATACACACACATCATCAAAGCGACTTCCATTAGACCCAATTTTCCCCTCTTATTCCGCCCAAGAGAAGACCATTATCTAGACCCAGTAACCATAGTTCCCAGTTTGTTTCATCATAGTTAAGCCCTGTCCCTCATTCATCCTACTCTTAGCTCACGTTAATATCCCCACCGACACAAACATTGAAATAATCATGGTGACCTGACACATCTATGCTGCATTCACGCAGCCATGGAGAGTGCCAATTTCTCCTCTTTTTGTGGATGGCCTTTTTTCATCACTCCAAGGTGCCAGAAATATAATTAACACACCCTCTACCACTCTCTTAAAAATCCTCCTCTTCCCTCACCTACAAAGGGTTTTGTTAACTGAACCTTTATACCACGAATGGTTTCAATCCTATTATGTCACTATGACTGTGACATATAGCCCTGTAATTCTTACGTAATCTTAACTCTCTTTACCTTCACAGAGTAACACAAACACTGCCTGACATATGGCTCTGTAATTCTTACAGTAATCTTAACTCTCTTCACCTTCACACAGCGAAACAAACACTGCCTGACATATGGCTCTGTGATTGTTGCAATAATCTTAACTCTCTTTACCTTCATACAATGAAATGAGCACTGTTTTACACCAATCATCTGGCTCACGTCTGCTCTTCCAGGCTATCTCATAGACTTCTTATATCTATATGATTGCAACTTCACTTCAGCACTTCACTATCACAATATCCATCTCATCCACACCTAAGGTTTTCTGTATTATTTCTCTCCTTCCAGATTCTCCCTTTTCATGCCTCCTTCTTCCCCATTATCGACTCCACTTCTGCCTTTCCCTGATCCCACTGTGGCAATACTCATGTGTTCCATATCAACATCTCTACCAACTGTTGATAACAAAGTTTCCAATATTTTTGACTCAGGAGGCATTAACTTACGCCTCCTCTCCCTTGTGTACCAATGAATTATTTCAACACGGTCAGATAACTGGAAAATAGTTTGATTTAGTTATCTGTTTATGACATTACTTATATCCTTTAACTTATATTGCATTCATAGATGTTTGTATTTTCGTTTCGAATTTCCAAGACGAGCACCATGTTCCATAAATACGGTTTCCAGTATCACCAGTGGCACACGTACCTTGCGTTGGATATCAGTGCTTTAAACTTACTCAGGAAGGAATCAGGTCCTTCCAAACTTTTATTTTCTCATCAGGATACCCACTCTCTCCCAAACCTGCTCTGTATACAGTCCTCTTAATATTCCTGTGGCAGCGTCTGTGCTCTGAGAACCTCATTTCCCCAGGTAATGCAAGGATAGCATTAAAGGTAAATATTTTCCCTGACCCGCGGGTCTTCTTGGTAATTTTCTGTCCTTCTTCCAGTGGAAGGTAATCACTGGAGAGTTATGGACGAGTGGAACCTACTTGGTTGTGCGTGGTGGACTCGCCCAGAATCCTAATCTATATATCACAGGGCTTCCTCAGGCCTTGGTTCACGGAGCAATCTTATCCAAGATCGATAAAGATCACGAGGTCTCTCCTCTCCTGTCTACCATCACTGCTGGACTCCTTCCTGTCCACAATCACTCATGGATTCCCCGTCCAAAATTCACCACTGGGCTTCTTTCTATCCACCATCACTGCTGGACTTCATCATCTCCACCGTCACCACTGGACTCCAGTCCCTTCAATACATCCCTCTCTCCCCTGGATTCCCCTCACTCGACCCATCACCCCACGACAAGAATCCACGCAACGCGAGAGCAGATCCAGAGCTGTGAGACAGTTGTTTCCTGAGGCCATGCAAGGATACGGACACATATCGTCAGGATGAAAGGAAATCGTGAATGAAATCTTGCCAACCTGTCGCACGGTTGGCAAGGAAACCAGAGAACCTACTGAACCGATGACTTGAGATTGCTTCCAGTCTTCTCAGGAGGAAAAACTTTGGCGGATGAGGTTTGCAAGCGAGTGTAAATATTTTACAACAGGGACGCGAAAATTGTGCTGATGATGACGAACGCCAAATGTTGTTACATGATGGTGCTGTTAACAGTAGACCGTGATATCATAGCTGCACTACAAGTACAAACTCTAAATTGTCAGCCTTCAAGATTACTACCACAAGTATGATTAGAAACCATGGACTCTAGTTAAGGAAAGAATCTCTTAATTTACTTCAAGATACTCTTGTATATATCATCATACACAGATGTATGAAGTCACTCATAAAACCAATCTAAAAGCGTATCATTTAGAATAAAGGACAAGATATCTTTTCTTGTATCAGTACACTTCTCCAACCTAATCATGGGAACAAGATTTATTGTCTATTGGCGCTATTTTCTAATCCCGCCTTATTTCTCGCCGGGATAACCACATTTTTACGCCATCAATGGGTTTTCTAGATACACACTGAGGATGAATGACACATGACGTAGAACTTCAGAATGAGAATCTGTCTTGTATCACTGGTCCATGTGAGTCTTTTTTTTTTTTCCTGTGTTCTCTTGGGATAGAAAAAGCATGAAAGGTTAGATAGATATTTTCCTGGAATGTTTGTAAAGTTTTTGTGACGATAATGAGATTTGTGTTTTTGCATTCTAGTGGAGAGTCGAGATTTGATTCAGTATCTTTGTTGTTTTTCGTCTTATCACGACAAGCAAGAGAAACACAACTGGTGTACTTCTTGCCAATCATTGATATGTATCTACTGCCACGTACATAATCTCCTACACCAGCGATGTGACACCCTCACATGATCTCCTACACCAGGGATGTGACACCCTCACATGATCTCCTACACCAGGGGTGTGACACCCTCACATAATCTCCTACACCAGGGATGTAACACCCTCACATAAACATTCCAGTTGGACGCGCGTGTCCCCATTAACGAACTTCAGGTGAAAAAAAAAGGCCTAATTCATTTGCTTGTTTTATTTTTCTTAAAGTATCATTACTCTTCCTCCTACTTTTTTTTCCTTGCGTTCTTTCTGAAGGTAATTAATGTTTTAAGTTATGGGCTGAAAGCGGTGGATTTTCGTACGTAAAAGACGGGGTGAACACTATGGCCACTTTTGGGTGATGAGTATGCTAAAAAAAATTCTTTTTTGTCTTACATCTTCATCATAACATCACTGAATAAATTCAAGATTCTTTTTTTTTTTGAACTTCATTTACTTCAATAACAGAAATACGTTTATCGTGGATATGTCCATATGTATCCATTTCCATCACTTCTGTATTTCCTGAGAGAAAATAGCTCGATACAAAAGCTTCTGTAACCTTAACCATGATATTCCTATTTCCCTTTTCTCTTTGTCTGTGAATATATCCTCTTAACGGAAACAGACAGCAACTATTCCAACCCTAATCATATTTCGGGAACAGAGAGCAATCCCATCCTACGTCATCAAAGACATCCTGAACACTGTGCAGAGAGAATGCTCAGAGAAAAGTACATCAATACCTCCAGTTTTCATAACTTTTCAGCAGAACATTTCACAATGAAACGCCTCGTCGGCCAGTGACATGAACTTTGAAAACTCATCCAATTCTCATAAAAAAAGAATTGATGTAATATATGAAATGAAAGAGCTTACTATTCTTTTAATGAATTCTATAAATAATGAGCTTAAACTTTAATGTTTTTTAATGTGATATTTTATGAAGAACACTTTGTGAACTCACGTAAAGTTTACCTCTTTTAAAGTAGGGATGATTCAAGAGATGGGGCCCTGCGAGTGTGAAGCTCCCTACACACGCCCCATTAGTACAAATAGGTAGACACACACACACACACACACACACACACACACACACACACACACACACACACACACACACATCTGAATGAGAGTTGATCCCGTTTTTTTCACCATTTCCAACCTTCATCGGAGTCTTGCTTGATCTTCGTCGCCATCTATCCCAGCCTCGGTGTGGCATTGTCGTTCGTGAGTTTCGTGAGATCCTGGCGAACTACAACCAGAGAGAGAGAGAGAGAGAGAGAGAGAGAGAGAGAGAGAGAGAGAGAGAGAGAGAGAGAGAGAGAGAGAGAGAGAGAGAGAGAGAGAGAGAGAGAGAGAGAGAGAGATTAGAGAGAGAGAGAGATGTGCAGTTCTAGCACTGAGCCCTAGGACAGATCCCACTAGATCATTTTCCTTGGCTGGAGGGGAAAAAAAGCCTACCTCACATGTGTCCTCTGCCCTTTTCAGTCCATTTCAGTCACATCGTGACCAACAGCCAGGATTTCAGAATACGATTTCTGAATATACGATCAACCCAGCCGTGTGTGTGTGTGTGTGTGTGTGTGTGTGTGTGTGTGTGTGTGTGTGTGTGTGTTTAATATTGCATGAACATATCAGGAACATATAAGCAAACATAACCAAGAGTATGCCTGTGTGGCGAGAGATACCCCTCCTCCCCCCACCAAACACAACCACTAGAAGCACTCGGGAACATCTCGTCATTTCCCCAGGGGAAACTACGAGACATAAACTGAGCGAGAGATGAGTGCAGTGATTCAGGGAAGGTCTCGCGAGAACCACTTACCGTCCACTGGATGAGGACTCGCCAGGGCACGCAACCCAGTGAGTTCCCTGCTCTCCAAAGATCCCAATAGCAAATACATCAACTAAAGATCTTTGGTCTCTTATCCGATATTCTGTTCAGCATTATAGATGTAAGATAATCATATATCCAGGATATTTGTTCCTGGGGTTGAGGAGTTCAGTTCAAGGGTCATTCTTCTCTTAAATAATTCAGAATATCAACTTTAACCCCCTCACACTGTTATTAATTTTTTTAAAGAGTGGTATCCTCGCTCGTCACACACACACACACACACACACACACACACACACACACACACACACACACACACACAGATTGAGTACCTGAGGTATGAGTGACTTGGTACGTGGGTTCTTGCTTTGGGTGATGATCCTGACGACCCTCTTCAAATATCCTTGGCATCCTCTAGGTCTGAAGGACTCGGTAGATCAAGTTCCCTTTGATTCCGCCACGTGAGTGTGGAGTAACAACCTCCCAGTCACAACCCTGAAGTAGTAGTTCGTCAAGGTCAGGAGCTGAGGTGTGCACAAAGTCAGTGGAGTTAATGTATGTCATGACTGTATGGTTGGTAGGGCCAGATTGTACTGGTAGGGAGGTATGTGTGAGGAACAGCCTTGGGTTGTATGACTTATTACTGGTCTGGTGTTGATGTATTCTGGAGTGCATAACGCTGTGTGTGTGTGTGTGTGTGTGTGTGTGTGTGTGTGTGTGTGTGTGTGTAGCTTAAGTAAGCATTCAAGTGTGTATATAAATGCATGCGTTTGTGTTCGAGTAACTATATAAACGTACCTGTCAGTTAATCTATTGTGCATATATTTATGTCGTTGGTTGTATAGGTAGGGAATATATGTAGTGGCGTTTATGTACCACGATATATACAATATTCCACACACAAGCACGTCAGGGTTAACAAATAAGGTCAAATAAGGGACATGAAAGACTTGATCTCCCTCCACCATGAGTTACAGGGTCTAGTCTTACATATTTCGAAAGACCAGTTGGGTTTGATTACTGAGCTAAATCAGAAAGCGTAATTGGAATCCGCAGTCAACCATTCAAATAGCACTTAGCCCTCAAAGTGGCTTTGAATCCTTGTGTTGCACTAAATGGAACGAGTAAATGCTGGAAAACATTCATCCTGGCCTGTGAGTGGTGGTGTTGTATGTAATAGCAAGGCGCCAGTTTTGTCTGTTGTAAGGTAATCACTGTGGAAAGCTACTTAGTTCGACCAAAGAGGATCGAAAATTCAGTGATAGCTGAATAGATTTTTTTTTTAAGGTAGTTTTGCTGAATAAAAAGCTCATACTTTTAGGCTTAAAACTTTGTTTTATAAACATTTATTTCTGCATATTGTGGTATATATATATATATATATATATATATATATATATATATATATATATATATATATATATATATATATATATATATATATATATATATATATATATATATATATATATATATATATATATATATATATATAGATATATATATATATATATATATGTATATACGTAGCTTGACAAATAATCTTAAGAAAGGTCTATATAACAATGCTCCCTTTTTCATCAAAGGACGAATGCGAGAGGGACAAATGTTGACTCTGTATATCTAGATGAAAGGATTATCATTGCCTCTTGCATTCATGAATGTTACTCAGTTATAATTAAGTGTGTTTTGCATATACACGACACACAACTCACTTGCATGTAAAGTAGACCTTGCCGACATAATATGCAAATTAGGCTTTGCAATGATTCTTACGAAAACATGTGAATTCATCTGGATCCTCGCCATGAGTAGTTAAGGTGTTTGCCACCAGTGGAGACTTAATCCCACATCGCCTCTTGGTGTACAGTTCTGTAGTTATTAGAACACATAACATACACTCCTAAGTAAGACGCCTGTGAACTCTACGAGGCCACGGTGTATAAAGAACTCGTCAAATGTTTGAATTCAGGAAATAAATCCACTGGAGCAAGAGGATCTAATTACCAAGACCCCAGATGAAAGTTTTGGTATCCAGCGCCATCTGAATGGTGGCTCGACGAATAAAGAGAGAGAATGAAGGACAAATATTCTGGAGTTGTTTCCTTGGCATTAAAATAGTTAGGCAAGGTTTCAGAGTAGGGTTTATGGTATCAAAACCCTAGTAAGATTCTGGAGCTGTTCTCTTGGCACTAGAACACCCTGGCAAGGTTCTGGAGCTGTTCTCTTGGCACTAGAACACCCTGGCAAGGTTCTGGAGCTGTTCTCTTGGCACTAGAACACTATGGCAAGGTTCTGGAGCTGTTCTCTTGGCACTAGAACACCCTGGCAAGGTTCTGGAGCTGTTCTCTTGGCACTAGAACACTATGGCAAGGTTCTGGAGCTGTTCTCTTGGCACTAGAACACTATGGCAAGGTTCTGGAGCTGTTCTCTTGGCAACAGAACACCCTAGCAATGTTTTCTTCTGCAGTTCTCTTGGCCTCAGAACACTGGGAAAAGTCTGATACAATTCCCTTGATTTTAGAACACTTTTGTTGGGATTTGAAATAGTTTTCTTGGAAGCAGATGACTCAGGTAGGGCTCACATGTCTGTTACATGCCATTAGATAGCACAAGGAGTAACATATTGTAATGGCCATTGAACATCACAGCATAATACAGATAGGGATAGAGAAACAGTAACACGTACTGCACCATAGCTAAGCGTAACACTTGAGACACTTTGAGTTGCAACGGCTTCTGATGACACGGTAGCAATACTGTAGATTAGTTTTAGGGGAGACCTGTACATGAAGCAGATAGATATCTATGGGAACGACAGAATAGATTTTGCCAACAGTATGTGACAACTGTCGTTGTTTTGGGTGGGTTGGGAAATTATTCAACATTCTAATTCTGGCTCACTGTATTTCATGAATGATTAGCAACATTAATGATGGGGAGAGACTGTCATGACCCAACACCTTCCATCTACAGTTGTTGTTAAATAGAACATAAACACAAGTGACTGGCATAAATAGTGAGATACTTATAGAATCACACTGAGCGAGGGTCTTTTAATGAATAATCTAATACAGAAAAATATTCCCCTCTAAATCATTGGTTTCTAGGTAAGCCAGGGAGAAAAGCTGGCATTAGAATATTTTTCATAAACACCTTCAGGGACAAAAATTCTTCTCGACATTTTTGCAGTGGGAAAGAATTTGAAAAAATCCTAGAGCTTATATATTTTTTTTCTTTTTAGAGACTTTGTCTGTGACCTGAAAACTTAACTTACATTAACATTCAGGGATTAAATGATGAACCCAAACAGTCCTGATGTCAGCCAAGAGTTTTCTAAAAAGTCTCCTGCAACCCTGGTCTACGTTGCGCTACTTCCAGTAGCTGGAAAGTATAGAGTCCTTTGGAGAGAGAAGTTTCTATGACGAGACTGTATTCCCTATAATACAGCCTTGCCATTGGGTAACACACCCACCCACCCCCACACACACACACACACACACACACACACACACACACACACACACACACACACACACACACACACACACACACACACACACCCACACATACATACAGGCGCACAAGGTAGAAATGTAGGATTTTTCGACAAAAGGGCGTATCCCAACCGTTACACCAACATAGGACTGCAGAACTCCGGGGTAAATCCTGCCACGCCCATCATGCAGTTGACTACCGATTATAAAGATTTCCTACAGTTGTCTGACATTGCCTTGAGATCACCAGGAGACGTTCCCGGGTCGCTACAGTGTCGTGAAAGTCTCTTGAAATTATCATAAGACTTGGGGAAAATGTGTAAATTTCCTGGATGTAAAACGTAAAGTATAATGTTTTCTCTGAGAAGCTTGAGTTTATCTCATACTAAGTGACACACGTGAGCTGGTGGTGATGTGAGGGTTATAATGGGATGGTTGTGGTGATAGCGGCATGGTTGTGTTGTTAGTGGGATGGTTGTGGTGCTAATGGGATGGTTGTGCTGTTAACAGGATGGTTGTAAGGAGGTTGTAAGGTGATGGTGGTGGCTGGTTGGTTGACAGGTTAGGAAGTGTGGGTCGTGAGAGTAAACTTGGTCGTAGTATTTGGTTCTGAGAGAGTCGTTGGTGAGGTGGATCCCATGGTTTTGGTTGTTGGTTGATGTGGGTTAACTGGTGTTGATCCTAAGAGAGCGACGAAGACAACAGTGGGGATTCGATAGTGAAAATGATGGGTTGACGTTGACTAGCTGTGGCGGTGAAGGTGATGGTTTGATAGTGACGAGACAATGAGGTGAAGCTAGCAAGATAGTGGTGGGGGTAGATAGTGAGATGATAGTGGAGTCATAGTAAACTCCTTGAAGGTTAATGATAATAACGGTGAGGAGATGGTGGGTGATACATATGATTAAATGGTGGTTGAAAAGTATTCGTTCTGACAGCGGTTGCGACGGCTACATTAGACTTTAGCTCCCTGGAGTATCCCTCAAAGTCTTCACATGTGTTCTACTATGTCACCTCTTCACTAATAAGAGTTAATAATCTACCTACGTTTTCTTGACTGTTTATCATCAAATGTAATTTCCTAGTCCATTCTGTCTCCACCAACACATCCGTCCTATCTCTATGTTTCCCCTTGTCTGACTCTCCTGTCTCCTCACTTTCCCACCTCTCTTCCTTTATCAATCTCATCCTCTGTCTCTCTCTCCTTCCTTCCACCTACTCGTGCCTCTCTCCTCTCCTTCCACCTGCCAGTGTTTGCGCCTCTTCTGCTTCCCTCCTCATCACACAGTCTCTGTAGCTACCAAGCCGCTGTATTCAGGATTCTTCAGACCCAAAAAAAGTGATGGCTACTGTTACGGTCAATCGCTGGGCCCGGCCTGGCCCTCCGTTTGATAAATAGTGGCTGAATCAAACTTGACACGACGAACATGGTCCCGCCATCGCTCCTCACGGGTCCCGACACACACACCTGGTGGCCAGGCTAGGGAGATCTCCAGGGAGATTCACTCTGAACCCCTACGACACGGACGTCAATGTACAAAAGGAGAAAAGGAAAAGAAAAATGGCTTTTTAGACTTAACTTTTTCTCCGCCGACGTGTTGAGCAGTGTCTGTTTCTCTGAGTGGAAGCTTGTTTTATGCTTTGAGTTCCCTAATTACCACTTCTGAAAGAAACTAGTGTGATAACGAGGCACTTTAACACCCAAGAGCGTGAATTTAAAGAGGAAAAACTTCATTCTCAAGGTCTTGTCTCATTTGCATATACTTATATATGTATGTATAATATACACACTTCATCCATTCATCTAATACGTGTTGGTCTAAATTCAGACGAAGGGAAGGGATCTCAGTGAAGCTGAATACCGACAATGAGGCAACATGAGTGAACATAACTCCTCATTATGGGGATATTAGTCTGATGACGTCAACATCATGTGCAGCAGTCCATTGCCTCTACATTAAACCGGAGGGACATCAGCAAGCAATGCGAGATAACAGTTTACCTCGAAATTAAGAAAATGCTAAATGTAACAAATTTTACAGTGAAGTCAGTGATGCAGTGTCGAGATGAAAGCCAATAAACACCAGGACCTCGATGAACTTCGCCGGGAAAAGCGACGATGAAGGAGAACGAGTCTATCTTGGTCGGTGAGCTGCACCAGTCCTCACGGTATGGGTCGTCAGAGCGACGTCCTGAGTGCTGGCCACAACCACATGGTGATAAAAGCGACTCTTATCCCCGAGGGAAACCTGCAAGCAGGATCGAAGCTCTTGATCATCAGTCGCTTCCCCCTTTTTTTTTGCACCTTAAGGCTTCCAACACTTCTCTTGAGGGAATCCTTGAGCCATACTTGAAGACGGTATTGAGGAGGAGGCTATCTAGCCTCACCGGGAGATTGGTTGGTTCTTCGCTCCCAGATCAACAACAGCGACATTCCAAGAAGAGGGAGACAAAGGGAAGGCTTGAGACTATGGTGTTGTTCCACCTTCGGTTGTTTAGGAATGTTGAGGAATCTTGAATATGTATTCTTGGGCACCGATCCTCTGCTGTTGCTCTTCTTTATGTCTTGAGCAGGGGCTTTAGACCTGTGGTCCACAAGAGGATTAGAAATGATCAGAATAGATTTGAATGAATAGATTGAATGAATAGATTTTTCCATCAGTACTCTATCAAGGGTTTGGATAGTGCTAACTTGTTCTTGATTGTGATTTCAGACGTGTTATGATATTGATTATATGATGAGTTTGACTGGCGTGTGGTGTTGTGTGCAGTGTATTGTTATTTATCGTCTGTGTGGTGAAATATACTCTTCCTGTGTGGTGAAATATACTGTTCCTGTGTGGTGAGGTATACTGTTCCCGTCATATGGAAAGGTTTCATGAAGACGATCACAGGAGCGAAGTCAGGGCCACATTTTCCATCAGAGATAACGACTCCAAATTGGGCGGAGGTTCTTCTCACATCCTTCAAGACGGGTTGTTATTGGCGTCGGAATCTTTCGTCGTGTCAGAACTCTGGCGGGGGAAATCCTACCGGGAATTTATGGTTCACTGGAGGAGCTGACAGGACGTGTGTGTGTGTGTGTGGGGGGGAGAAGCCTGCCTCTCTCTCTCTCTTTCGCCTGCCTCTCTCTCTCTCTCTCTCTCTCTCTCTCTCTCTCTCTCTCTCTCTCTCTCTCTCTCTCTCTCTCTCTCTCTCTCTCTCTCTCTCTCTCTCTGAACTACCGCTAGCCTGTAAACGAAAAGGAAGATCCCAACCCAAAAAATATTTCCATTATGTTCACTCGAAACGTTAATTCTAATATTTGTATTATACTAAAGATTAAGAATATACTTAAGGTATCAGCTATTTCCGTAAGCTGATCGCTAATTCTTCGTAAGCGCTGATTTTTCTCATGATTTTTTTCCTATGAAGGTAGTTTGGGGACGAGTTCAAAGCATTTTCTAACTCGTATCTTATTCTGGTAAACCAATTAAGTTTCTAATTAAGCTTCAGGTGGACCCCGCTTATTAGCAACAGAATTTCTCATTTAAGCAGATGAAAGTAATTTACTAGTGAAAATGATTTCTTTACCAGTTTCCTTATTAAGTGGTGGACATTTGCTCATGTATGCAATCATGCATGGAGAGGTAGACAGATACATATCTACATATGCATAGATAACAAAATATATTAATTCACAACACACACACACACACACATATGCATAGATAACAAGATATATTTATTCACAACACACACACACACACACACACACACACACACAAACACACACACACACACACATATGCATAGATAAAAAGATATACTTATTCACGACACACACACACACATCACATCAGTCTTATGGGATTATTTTACCGGATTTACAAGACATTCCTAAAGCCTACTTAAGTAAGTTAACCGAATTCTAGCCATATTATAAAAACCCCAAAGGATTTCATCGGATTATAAGGAATATTTCAAAGTTCTTCGAAAAGCAGAGCAGCAGGTTTTACAAATACACCTTAAAAGCCCACGTTAAGTGGATCTTAACGATGTATAATGCAAACCAACGAGAGTATAAGACAACCCCTGAGCAACCTCAGATAACAGGGAGGTTCAAATGGTAGTGACGTAATGGAAATAACGTTAAGGAAATTCACACCCAAACTGTCGTTTGTGGAAAATTCTGGTTCAGAATTACTAAGGTAACTGTAGAAGCAATGTGGTGAGGGGTTACGAGGAGAGAGAGAGAGAGAGAGAGAGAGAGAGAGAGAAAGAGAGAGAGAGAGAGAGAGAGAGAGAGAGAGAGAGAGAGAGAGAGAGAGAGAGAGAGAGAGAGAGAGAGAGAGAGAGAGAGAGAGAGAGAGAGGATGAAGAAGGCAGAAAAAAGTGTTCAACACTGTTTACATTTCATATATATATATATATATATATATATATATATATATATATATATATATATATATATATATATATATATATATATATATATATATATATATATATATATATATATATATATATATATATATATATATATATATATATATATGTATATATACATTACAATTAAAAGGACCCAAAACTTTTAATGCTGTAATGATGAGAGCGCCGTGTTGGTAGTTGGGTAAAAATTCTAATTAATTGCAGCCATTTTAGTCACTCCTGATTAATCATCGGCCACGATTATATTTTCAGCTATTCTGAAGTTAATTTAATTCGTTATGCCTCGCAATACCTAACTGGAGCTCAGGTTAAATAATCATGCCTCTTACTGCCTAACTGGGACCTCCAGTAAATCAGTATGCCTCTCATTACCTACCTGGAGTCACTGGTAGATCTCAGACGGGAATGCAATTGAACACAAGCATCTGGTTAGAGATTTTACCCTGAGGATGTGATGTGATTTGGAGTCATTAACTTTAGCGTTAACTGGCGTGCAAAACTTCTCCAAACTTAAGTGAACTTCAGACGGAAATTTTGTTGAACTTACTGTGACATAGAAGGTACTCCAGCCAAAGCTTTATCTAAGTATAACCCGGCGCACCTCACCTGAACAGCCAGTTTAGATTAACTTCATCTTAACCTTACATTACATCTTTTCTGAACTGATGGACTTTAATTTAACACAAATTTAACCCCTCTAATTTAACCCGACTGACTTTCCCTCAATCACGTTTGGCCTGAAGACCTTCAGCCTAACCTTCAGGTAGATCCTGACTTAAGTTACAGCAGCGCCAACCTTTTCCCTTGACTCAGTCTTAGTCGTACCCTCAGTGAGGCCCAACCACACTGGAAACCCAGCCTGATTGTAGCCTGACCTCAGGTATCATTTCTCGACTGTATATCAACCCAAACCTGACCCCACCTCCAGTTCTCACTAGATTAACCTCAACCTAACCTCAACCTGATCCCCCTTTGTCTAACCTCACTGCAACCCTGGCCAAACCCTAACCTAACCATAGCCTGACCCTAGCCTAACTTTACTCTGACCCTATCCTAAATCCAGGTCGTCCAGAGGTGAGCACAAATCTATTCAGCAAGATAAATCTCTCTGTATTGAGGGGAACTTCAAAGAACGTTTGGGGCTCGAGTGTTGGCAGAAGAGAAAAGAGTTGGGAGTGGTATAGGAATGATGAATAAGAGTTGGTGAGTTGGAACTAGTCGTGCAAAAGGAGAGAGAGAGGGAGGAGAATATGTGAGGGACATTATTGACCTGATGGTCTACGAGGAAGGTATTTGCTGGAAGACAGTGATTCTAACGTACATTCCTAATCTGTATTGATGGAAACAGGATGATATAGCAGAGGAAGTTAGTAAGGAGTAGAGACAGAAGGCACAAGGTCCTGGGGATAAAGGGAGAGGAGAACATTTCCTCTTGACTCGGAAGAAAGTGGCAGATTTGGTGGTGTAGTGAAGAAGAGAGACGAAGAGGAGGTACTGGAAGGAGAGGAAAAGGTTGTAGTAGAAAGAGGAGGAGGAGAAAGAAGAACAGGGACATATCGAATGAAACGGGGAGAGATAGAAGGCGGAGGATTGTGAAGTGTTCAGATATATAAATGAAACATATGAAATACAAAAATTCCTTGACGCAAAAAAAAGAAAACTTTTATCCCCTCTTGTAATCAGTTTGTCTCATTCCATGAATCTAGTTTTCCACTGTATGTGTTGTTATTTGCATATTACTGTTGTTATGTTTCTTGGATGACCCTGAGGGGGTGGAGGTAGACACGTGTGGATTTGGGAACATCCGGAACACATTAGGAGACCATATCTTTGCCCCTCAAGGAAGAAAAAAGAGTGCAAACCAAAAAAAAGATGTTAATCGTTCTTTGAGATGTAGTTATTTTTGACATATAGTTTGAAAGGAAGAAAAAATCACTGGTTGAATGTTCACTGTCTGTGGAGGTGGAGGAGGAGGAGGAGGAAGAGAGAACGGAGGGAGTAACTTGTTGACAACTTTCTCCCATTCCAGTAAGTGAACTAAAGGATTGGTTGTGTTTGTGTTTCATTCCAGTAAGTGGCACAGTTGAATGTTTTTGTTTACCTTTCATTTGAAGTGAAGGGAAAAAGAAAACTTGACTTAGGCAATAAACCATTAAAGCGACAGCAGGTGAAAAAAATGGTTAGAATTTTTCGTTTGCCCATTTTTTTTAATGAATAGATTTAATTGTTTTCTTTTCTAGCCTTGACTGTGAGTCAGAGCTGGCAGTGGATTACAATTCGTTATAATTTTTTTCCACAGCAGCAGCGAACGGAACCATTTCCATCAACCATCTACTCCTCACCATCTCCCTTCACCATCTCCCCTCACCATCGTTCCACTACTTATTCACTTCTCATCACGACCATCAATCATTTTATTGCTCGACTCTGTTTTCCACTTCCTCTTGTAGAAAACAACAACGAAAAAAGGTTTCCCCTCCTTCCCTTCCTCTCGCCCTTCATCTCTCGGGCGAAATCCAAATCATTCTCTTCCTTTTGATGTCCTGCACATTTTTCCGCAACATTTTTCACTGTCGCTCAGTGTAAATTATGGACCAGAGACTCTCATGAAAAAGGCTTCTTTTTTATCATTTCTGAAGGGAAAAAAAAAAAAAAAAATATATATATATATATATATATATATATATATATATATATATATATATATATATATATAGGTTTTTTTTTTTTTTTTTCAAACTATTCGCCATTTCCCGCGTTAGCGAGGTAGCGTTAAGAACAGAGAACTGGGCCACTGAAGGAATATCCTCACCTGGCCCCCTTCTCTGTTCCTTCTTTTGGAAAATTAAAAAAAAATTGAGAGGGGAGGATTTCCAGCCCCCCGCTCCCTCCCCTTTTAGTCGCCTTCTACGACACGCAGGGAATACGTGGGAAGTATTCTTTCTCCCCTATCCCCAGGGATAATATATATATATATATATATATATATATATATATATATATATATATATATATATATATATATATATATATATATCCACTCCAGCACCTAGACTGGACACCCCGTTGAGCAGGAGGGTCACAATTCATAACCCGAGGGAGATGTAATGCCAGCCTCGCACCTCCATATGTTATGACCAGCGAATCGCTGTCACAACCTACTGTAATTGACAATCTGGCGTCCAGTGAGGGAGGTGAGCTATGCCAGGTGGAGGAAGAGAAACAGGAGGAGGAGGAGCACATCTACGGCCTCTGGGACGGCACAGGGAGTAACTCATAACAGTCAGATTTGATGGTACGCTTCCCTTATACACTGTGATGGAGTATCTTATGTTGTGTGTGTGTGTATGTTGTGTGTGTGTGTGTGTGTGTGTGTGTGTGTGTGTGTGTGTGTGTGTGTGTGTGTGTGTGTGTGTAAAAAGATAATTATAGATATATTGCCATAAATCTACGTGCTGACTATAGAATATAGACACTGAAGAAGAAGTGTGATTTAAACCTACAGTAATGTAGGGTTGATACATTATGAGAAAATGTTAGTAGAGAATGTCTTGCTCTCACGTAGCATACAAGAAAGACCATGATGAGTGACAGTGTTCTGTAAGAAAGACGAGGAAAAAAAGGGAGAGAGGGGGTGATATAAGAATCTACGAGAACAGACGAATTCAAATGGGAAGGCAAGAGTAGCTACAAAAGAAGTGGATGGCTTGGTGACCAGAACTGGAGAGAGATTTACGTCTGCTGTTGCCTGTTGATGATTGTATAATTGGGATATATTGCAATTCGGAGTTAGAAAAGAACAAACGGAAAAAAAAACAATGGAAATAACAAGTAACGCAATCATGACACTGATGTAAAGCAGTGCTGGAGATGGAGACAATAGTGGAGTCAAGACACTTACGTAAGGCAGTGCTGGAGAAGGTATTAAGGAAAAGCTATTTTTGTCAACCACCAAAACATGAAAAGAATATGTGAGGATCAAGTGCTTAGAGGGGCTACTGAACCAAACTTTTACCGGAGTGTATATAAGATGTGGGATGGTTAAGAGACAGGGAGACGGTAAGGGTAATATATGGTGCTGACCTTTCAGACTCAGCGACGCAGAGGAAAGGAAGTAGAGGGACTTTGTATAGAATTTCTGACGAAATCAGGCTAAGAATTGGAATAAATGCTCGTCAGTAAGACTGAGAGGAGGATGTGGGATGGAGAGATTGTAGCAAAAGAATAAGACAAAAAGTAATAATACAGCCATATAAAACAGTATCTAATACGTCCTTTGCCAAGTCCCTTATTGTCAAATACGAGGTTGAAAGTTCAACACGAGATGCGTGATCCATGCAATGCAATCACAGCGATTTCATACTTTCTTCCCGCAAAACGTGAAGAAAATGGTCATATAACACGTCCATTTGACTCGCAACAGCAACGTGATATATGCAACCCTTCTTGTTGCCGTGGGTCCTGGAAAAGCTCACCCCTTTCCACTCATTTCCGCACCCTCGTCTTGCCTCCTCCTCCTCTGGGCCTTAAGTCAGCTCACCCCACATGACCCTCGACCTTACGACCCAATAATTACTCTGTCCCTGTGGGCCTCATAAAAGTTAACTCCCTTCTGGCTCGCGGGGTTGCCACCACTCTCATTCTTCATTCTATAACCCCAGACTAACTAAGTTCATTGTGACCTTGTCAGCTTCTACGAGACACATCTCGCTACCATGAACCACGGACCTCTCGTCTCCTTGTAGCACCTAATGATAGCCCTCCGTCCCTGGGCGCCTGACGAGCTAACTCCCATTGGTCTGGGAGGCTGCCACTCCATCCATCCTCCCACTCCAGTTCCTGCACCAGCCTGGCAGTTTGCCATCACACCCACTCTACCACTCTGGATCCTGAATTAGCCTGAGACTTTCTAGCTGTTCTGAGTATGACGTGACCCCCGGGTTGTTGACAAAGTACACAGCAACAAACTTAAGCTGAATTTACTGGAGGGTAATGTCAACATAAGTTTGCTACGTTGTGTGTGTGTGGTACGAATCAAAGTATTGATGATATCTCGTGCATGATCCCTCATGTGTACCATAAGCCTACTCAACGCACAAAAGAAGTTCAAAGTACATATCAACAGATACTTACCTAAAGGGACACCATCGGATCAAGCATCAAACACACAGCACCAGTCAGTAACAAGCACCACACACCATCCTCCACCACATATTATAAAGTTCCGACCAACCACCACACATCATCGCTGTCGTCAACATACAATAGTTTCCTGCTATTGTTGCCAGCAACAGTTTTCTGGCATCATTTTCTGGACCAGTCTCCTGCCATCACTGGCTTCCTTCCTTGCTCCTTCTTCTTCCTCTGTCTCTCCTCAAGCTTCTCACGTCTCCTCCCTTCCCCTCCCTCCCTTTTCTCCACAACTTTACTTCTCCATTGCTTCTTCTCACCATCTATCTTATTGACTGGGATAATCACCCAGACTAACGTTGGATAATTACCATTGGAGAACAGATCAGAGCCCTGGCTACTGGTCTGACTGTTGGCCATTAACAAGAGGCGACAGTAATGACCCAGCTCCCTGGAGTCATTACACACAGCTCATCCTTGGCAAGTGTACGTGGCAGGCAGCTCCTCTGATTACGATCGAACCACGGACGGCTTCGGAAAACATGAACAGCCTGTGAGAGATTCCTCCGAACGCCAGACAAAAGAGATTATTTGGAATGCATGAAGCTCCATAAAATCTGGGTGCCCATTACTACGACGGGCTCCGAAATTACAGAAGAAAATCTGTAGTTTTCGAACGAAGAAATACACCTAGAGTTCCCACACACTGGGCTAAGACCATGGATCTGGAAAAAGCATGAAAAGTTACCATGATTCCAAAGGGCCAGAAAAGAAATATGACACAATTCACAGAGATATGTGATAGATCTATTTTTTTTTTTCTTTTGTTATTGGAGGGAACAAAGTATGGGATCTGGTTCCATTCGTCACGTATGTTTCATTAAGGGTTAGCGAGACCTGAGTTAGAATCAAGAGGGTACGAAAATTGCGCAAGATTAGTAGGTCTTGAAGGGGAAATAAACCTCATACATATTTTCGTTTTTCTTCTTTTTCATTATCTTCCTCTCAGGTTCCCATACCTCACCGTCCCCACCACCGGACCTTGGTATGCACGTCACTCATCAAACAATGATTTCCACAATATTTCTCTCCCCATTGCCAGCGAGGGAGCCAGCCAGCTCAACTAGCCTCACTTTAATACTCACTCTGTTGGCCACAGCAGCAGCCCGCACGCTGAGGATGGTCCTAACATTTTCCACTCAGCGCGGCCACTCACTCCTGGGATCCCCGGGGTACAAAAACACTCTGTGCCAGTCCTCCTCCTCCTCCGCCTCCGCCTCCTCTGCTGCTGCTTTTAGCGGAAAGCCTCTACTACTACCACTAGCTCCACCTGGTTACGAGCCTCGGGAGTGTTTCACAGGCCCACCACTCCACTCCACATCTAAGTGCGCATTCTAAGCTCCTTGATGATTGCTTAAACCCAAACATGATTTATATACTAGAGGCGGTCATCTACGACATGCATGTCGTTGGATTCAGTGGCTATCAGTTGGTTGTTTTAAGACAGAGATACCAGAACATACAGAGTACAAGAAGTGATTGTCCTCTCCTCCTTCTTAGCCAAAGGGACGGCTCTGATATTCACGAACACGAACACACACACATACACCCTTGCTTACATCAGATACCCATATATGTAGGGGCAAAGCAGTAGGTGGGACGACTCAAGGACGTAAAGACAAGTGTACATGGAAGTACCGAGACAACGAAGAAGATAAAGATATCAATAAGAATAATGAGTCTGAATGTTGAATATTTGAGAACTATGATAACCTAGTGAATCAAGGTTTATGATGTTTAAGAGTGTAGGGAAAAAAAAGGAACCGAGGATGTCAAGAAATGTTTACAGAATTTTTTTTGGATCTGATCATAAAACCATTTCCTGTGGAGTATCTCACCAGTTGTAACAAATTCATGGAAAATGATGCCAGGAAATATTCCATCTCGCTCCTCTCTACCGAAAAGGAAACTTGGGTAGACCCCTAACTGCGTCGAGCCTTGGGAAACAGTGTGTTTCATCCTCCTGCTTTGATGGTGGGGTCCGAACCGAGCGGATGGTGAGGAAGAGGATGTGGAGGGCTATAATGGAGAAGATGGTGATGGGGGGGAGGGAGAACAACGAGGGAAGACGAGTGAGGGAGAAAATGTTTAGAGAGAGAGAGAGAGAGAGAGAGAGAGAGAGAGAGAGAGAGAGAGAGAGAGAGAGAGAGAGAGAGAGAGAGAGAGAGAGAGAGAGAGAGAGAGAGAGATAAAATAGGAAATGGGACGTATGAGTTAACAGGAGGCGGTAAGTGGAGGGCTGTAGCAAAATAGATGTCATCTGAGGGGCGGAGGTAGTGATGGAGGGTGTGGATGGAGAGGTGCGGGTGCGTGGATGTAGATCAAGGGGGGCGTTGCTGCTGGGAGCTGTGCGTGGAGAATTATGGATGGAAAGGGGTTTTGGTTGGAGCAATGCGGGGGTTTTGTGTGTGTGCACATGTGTATGTACATATCTAATTGTGAATGAAGAACTGCCTGGAATTCATATATCAAGCAAAATACATCAACTCATATCAACATACTGCATACATACGGACGAGGAGAGATGCAGACTTATACACAGACTAACTCACTTGATGTATGCATCCATCAGTGTAATACGGAGTGATGCAGATGGTCACACCAAGACATATGTTTTCATGAATATATACATTGCTGACACTAAAACTCCTGAATTGGTTAGGGTTTGCGTAAGGGGGAGGATACTGGCTAGTAAACGAATGTATATATATATATATATATATATATATATATATATATATATATATATATATATATATATATATATATATATATATCATACAAATCTATTTTCAGTTGAATGGGGGACATGAGATAAGAATCCAATTTGCGTCCTTAATTGGATATTATTCAGCAAATTGGATGTGACAAATCTAATTTTCTTCTTCATTACCTAGAGAGAAAGAGTACGAGGATCAAGCATTATGTCCAGCCATGGCACCAGCTGAAAGCTTCACACAGGTATTGACATCAGCCGTCCACATGCAGGCACCATCTGAGAACACCACCTGACCTTTGATCACCACCGATGGTGTTTGTGAGACAGCTGTAAGCTTCACACAATGTCCTTCGTAATGATATTTGATAGTCGTCCCTTATACACCATCTGTACCGATATTCAGGGCTCCTGCTTCAAGTCGGCATATCTACCCACCATCTAGGAACACCACCTGGATCTCAGGTGATGCTGATGGTGCTATACCAATCAGGTGGCTTCACAAAGGGGCACTGAGCCCAAAGTCTGTATCAAGGGACCATCTGGGAATACCACCGAGACAATGATGTCTGCAGCTGGTGTCTGTTTACTGCTGGCACTGAATAGTTCTGATGTTGAGAGAGAGAGAGAGAGAGAGAGAGAGAGAGAGAGAGAGAGAGAGAGAGAGAGAGAGAGAGAGAGAGAGAGAGAGAGAGAGAGAGAGAGAGAGAGAGAGAGAGAGAGAGAGTAATGTTGATGTAAACGAGCCAAAGACTCACCAGGAAAAGTTTATAAAACCTAGAACCATTTTGTCCTGACGTGGGTAATGAGTGCACAAGTTTTGCAATATGAAAACTTGTGGTGAGTCATTTTTGTGCTAGGCTTTCCAAGAAGACTGTGGAGGCCAGGGTGTGCCTGTCTGGTAGGAGGGATGAGCGATCGTGAAATATTTCATCAAGCCAAAGTTTTAGACCAGCAGATCCTGCATGCAAATTTACCAGGAAGGGAAGACAGAACTGAAGAGATTTATGCATCGTCTCCTGTCACAGAGAGTGTTTCGAAAGAGGATATACATGTTGGAGAGCTTGCACAAAATACATTTTACACGTGTTTACCAAATGGCGTCCTAGCTACGTCTCTTCGTTGTATATCAGCTGACTTATATTTCTTTCTTGTATCTTCCCTGATGATGTGATTATTATACGAAAGTGCACTTGGGAACTTATCGTGTTTCACTTTTCCCCGTAGACTCATAGGAGTACATACATACATACATACATATATATATATATATATATAGAGAGAGAGAGAGAGAGAGAGAGAGAGAGAGAGAGAGAGAGAGAGAGAGAGAGAGAGAGAGAGAGAGAGAGAGAGAGAGAGAGAGAGAGAGAGAGAGAGAGAGAGAGAGAGAGTTAAAAAGGAGGTGATGAAACCGAGTCAGGAGTTGGTATATTTTGCTGTGGTCACGTTTTCCAGTTAATGAAGGAAGTGATGGTCTCAGGAGACAAGAAGCATGTTGACCAGCCAGGCGGGATTATGGACAGTGTTATGAACTGCGCCATTACACCAGCGTGGGTCCAGACGTCTGCTATGCAGATTTTGTTTACGGGAACAATTAACAAATATTGAAATTCTCGAGTCGTTAATTAAAGAGCCATCGTATTAGGATAGGCGTCGATAATAATTGATGTTATCTGCAATATTTATGTAATAAGTGTATAGTATGCTTATATAGATATTCATTTACGTATCTGTCTATCTATCCATCTATCTATATGTATATGTATATAGCAATGGTCGGATATACGAATCCACTCTTTTGTTTTCAGAAATTTGACCAAAGACTTTGAGGAAGTTTACGAGTCGCTTATCATAGTGAATCATTATTCTGTATGTTGTAGGATAATGACACACACTTTTATAGAATGACTGCATGAGAAAGAAAATGGTTTTCAAGATCACTTTAACTTTTCTACTTCATCTGTTCATTATAAACATGCAAAGATTTTTTTTGCTCGATTTGAAAAAAAAAATTTCTTTTTTTTCGATCGGCCTCCGCTATTCAGTCCTTGCGTCAACTTTTTCTAGTCTCAGATTTCGCATGTCTTTTTCTCTTTCGTTGAGTTATCTTCATATTACCTCATCAGCTATTCTCCGTCCAACCTGGTGCTTGGTGCACTATCATTCCCTTCATTTCATTCTCGTCTCCCGGAATGCTAGTATTCCCGTGGTCTACGGCTCGACCCTGGATTCTCACACATATCACACGTTGAAAGCGTGGCGCCATTTCACACCCATTCTGCAACATTTCTCATGTCATTTCGTTTCCATCCGGGGACCTTGCACGCGGCCCCACTGGGAGGACGTGCCTCACTGCCTCTTCACGATACATTTCCATAAAAAAAAAAAAGACGGACTAAAAGGATGTGCGTGTCGGAGGTAGAGGGAAGAAGATACAGGGTGAGCCCGAGAAGGAGATGGATGGATGAAGAAGTGAAGGAGACGATGAGGGTATCGGAAACCTGTGAAAATTCAAGGGGACGAAAGGTGTTCATGGGATAGAATGATTTAGATCGCGTGTGGTATATGGGGGACGACGTGCTGTCATTGAATTGAACCTGGGCTTATGAAACACTCAAGGTAAGCCATAGAGCAGTCTGTAGGACATGTTAGGCACTTATTTCGGTACATCATACATGGCAACTAGACATCATTGTGTGCAAAGGAGGGCATTTTTATCTTGTCCCCGTTCCTACCTCGCTGCTTCCTCAGGAAATTTCCGTGAGAGAAAAAGATGTGAATATACGGGCGGTTGTAACACAAAGGTCCGCTACCACCAGAAGATCTGCCGATGCTATCTTAGTGAGTAGACTAGAAACACCGTCAGTCTACTTCTTTCCTTCTATCTTATTTTCTCCAACATCTACTGAATCTTCACAAGCTCTTCCCGAGCAAATACGTCCGTGTCTCTTGCTTTTTAAGCTTAGCTTCATCACCAGCTTTTAGGTAATGCAATTACACTGAGAGCTTTGGCCTTAATAACAACATTAATGACCCAGTTTAAGTGCTTAAGGGTTGAACTGTCGTGCCACAGGGTCGTACCGTCCTACTCAAGGGATTAAAGGTAGAGCTACAGCCTTTATCTACTATTATTGTCATAGAACAAGAGACTTCCAATTGACTGTTTTTTCCACTTCGCTTTACGTCGTTGCTGGCATCAATATCACATCTTGGTTTGCTCTCTTCTGTCGTGGTTCACTTGTCGTGTGAGAGGATGTCATGATAACACATCAGCTCAGCAGCTGCCAGAAACCCCTTACCGATACCCTTGCCAATAGCACTGTGTTCTGTAGCTCCCTTGCTGTCCTCGTTCAGTCATAGCCAAGCTTCATGGTATAGTGACTTGTGTCGAGTGTCAGATTCTTTCCAGCAGCTATACTAAAAAGACGAAAATATTGCTAGACTCTAGAAGAGTAGCATTACCCGCCCGACATCTTGACCTTTCTGTTATTCTTCAATAGAGATGTTGGATTTTCTTTGTTTTCAAATGTCCCTGAAGTTTCAGCAACTGGTAGACACAAATATCTGATGGCAAATGACATTCTTCCAACAACAACGTAGCTGCTCCTCCCCTTTAAAGAAAATCTACATCTACAAACAGAAATCACACTTCCAGAAACATTTTCACATACTGGAGAAGTTCCTGTCATTTCCAGTCCCTTTGGCCGGAGGCCAAGGGGGATGTTATATGACACAGGACATCCAGTCCATTTGCCTCATAATGTGAAAAGCCACTGAGAAATATTAAAGGCTGGGTTTCCTAAGCATAGGACCGAATAAACTTGTATGCTTCTTAAACTATGGGACAACTTAGTATGCAGATGACGTGTGCGCCTTAGGAAGTAGATCAGTTGTTTTGCCTTCACAGTCTACTGTCTCTGTTATGGTACTTCCCAGTACCCGGTGTTGGGGAGTAAGCTATGTGTTCCCCTGTCTCTGCTATGGCACTTCCCAGTACCCGGTGTTGGGGAGTAAGCTATGTGTTCCCCTGTCTCTGCTATGGCACTTTCCAGTACACAATGTTGGGGAATGGACCGGGTTTTCTCGTGCTTCTGCTGTGGTTCCCAGTAACCAGTGTTCGATGAAGTCGCTATTATATACCAGAAACCTTAGTGAGCAATATAGTAATAAAGATGCAGGTCTCACCTTATATTTCGCAGACAACAAGACTCCAGTAACTCTAAAGGCTCATTAAACTTTCTTTGGACCCATTAGTATGACAGTCCGAGTTTTGTTTTGTTTTTTCAAACGCAAATGGATTTCACGTCAGATTATCTGCTTTTGTCAAAACTATGACTCCAAATGACCTGGCTAATTGGAGGGATGAATAATGGAAGGCCACTCGGTCTGCGGACACGTTACGTCCCTCACTGGGAGAGGGTTTTACGGTTATCATGGAGGTGTAGATGGAATTCACATTAAGCAAGGAAAAATTTGATATACATCTGAGGCTCACGGGAGATTTGAGATGAAATGCAACGTGGAGTAATGATGCTTATGTGTGACGATTACAGGACAATGGAAGGAAAGGAGGAGGAAGGAGGATGTCGAGGAAGAAGTGGGCGAAGAGGAGAGAGGGAAATTAGGGTGAAAGATGGAAGAGGAAACCAGAGAGAACAAAAGGAATTCAGAGAAGAACTGTAGTGAAGGAGAATGATAACAAACGCGGTCGTACTGTCGTGTTCAATCGTCGTACCGTCGTGCTCACGGATATACCGTCGTGCTCAAAGGTTGTCCCGTCGTATTCAGGGGTCGAACAGTCGTGTTCAAGGGTTTATACCATCGTGCCGAAGGGATGTGCCGTTGTACTCGAAAAGTTAACCTCGTCCAGGACCACTGACAATGGAAGAGATGCGAGGTCCTCAATCTCTTGCCCCAGTGTTATCCACTGAGTGAGAAACATGCTCTTGGCCTGTCTCAGCTCCTCCCTCGGTAGGAAGGTGTCCCGTATATAATATCTATGGCCTGGGGAACCTCAGAAAACTTGTCTGGACCATCGGAATAGAATTATTGACGATCGAGATGGATATCTGATCTTTGAAAGGAAGCAGTTTTTCATCTCCTGACGACGGTCACCAAACATAACAATATTTTATATATATATATATATATATATATA
Organism: Panulirus ornatus; assembly: GCF_036320965.1. Taxonomy (NCBI): domain Eukaryota; kingdom Metazoa; phylum Arthropoda; class Malacostraca; order Decapoda; family Palinuridae; genus Panulirus; species Panulirus ornatus. The sequence continues at coordinate 8,876,712 of NC_092281.1, forward strand.
TATATATATATATATATATATATATATATATATATATATATATATATATATATATATATATATATATATATATATATATATATTTTTTTTTTTTTCTTCTTCTTTCAAACTATTCGCCATTTCCCGCATCAGCAAGGTAGCGTTAAGAACCTGGCCCCCTTCTCTGTTCCCTCTTTTGGAAAATTAAAAAAGGAAGGATGGAAGAATCATTACCACCAATGAGGTTTTATAGTCGAGGAACAGACCTACTGCCTTTACCACATGGTCGGAACGAAGCCTTTACTATGATAATTACTTCTGGTGCTTCGTCAGCCATTCAGGCACCGTCAGGCAACCGGCTGTTAAAGTAGATCTATCGACCTGATACACCATCACCACATTAACAGCCACAAAACATCTGTATCCCTGGGGAGAGGGGGAGAAAGAATACTTCCCACGTATTCCCTGCATGTCGTAGAAGGCGACTAAAAGGGAAGGGCTCAGTCCTCTGTTCTAGACACTATTTGAAAAAAGAATATATATCTATATATATATATATATATATATATATATATTTTTTTTTTTTTTTTCATACTATCCGCCATTTCCCGCGACAGCGAGGTAGCGTTAAGAACAGAGGACTGGGCCTTTGAGGAAATATCCTCACCTGGCCCTCTTCTCTGTTCCTTCTTTTGGAAAATTAAAAAAAAGAAAAAAAAACGAGAGGGGAGGATTTCCAGCCCCCCGCTCCCTTCCCTTTTAGTCGCCTTCTACGACACGCAGGGAATACGTGGGAAGTATTCTTTCTCCCCTATCAGGTCGATAGATCTACTTTAACAGCCGGTTGCCTGACGGTGCCTGAATGGCTGACGAACCACCAGAAGTAATTATCATATATATATATATATATATATATATTTTTTTTTTTTTTTTTTTCATACTATTCGCCATTTCCCGCGATAGCGAGGTAGCGTTAAGAACAGAAGACCGGGCCTTTGAGGGAATATCCTCACCTGGCCCTCTTCTCTGTTCCTTCTTTTGGAAAATTATATATATATATATATATATATATATATATATATATATATATATATATATATATATATATATATATATATATATATATATATATATATATATATATATATATATATATGAAAAGTATATAAGTATATACGAGACGAGGAAACAGGCGGACTAAATGAGAAATAGGCAACTCAACGGATGATCTGTCAGCTTCAGTCACTCATATTTTACTCACACGAAAATAAGGAAGGAAACCCAAGTGGAGGAAATATGAAGAAATGAATCAACTGAATATTACGAGGAAGACTTATAGCAGGTCCCACACGGAGAGGACTGAGGGAGGGGGGGAGCCACAGGTGGAGGACTGTGTGTGTGTGTGTGTGTGTGTGTGTGTGTGTGTGTGTGTGTGATGTTCCTACAGGATTTATGTTTGCTGTTGGAGATGGAATATGTCTGGGGAATACCGTTTGGATATGCATGGTGGAATGTTGAGAGATTTACTGGCGTGTCCAGCTGGGCGGGGCAGACATACTGGAATATATTACAGCAAAGGACACGCAGCAGCTCTCGTTATTGATAGCATAACCACAGATTTAAGACCATGTTACGTGATGCTGTTGAGACATTACCAACTGGTGCACACGTGAATGTACCGAGGTCAGGTTAATGGTACAGTACGATACGATATATGATTTTAGTATTTAGCTTTCCACTCTCTCTCTCTCTCCCTTTTTCTCTCCAATTTGAATATCTGAGGTTTTGAAGGGAAAACGTCACAAACAACTGAGTGTAAGTACCACAGAAAACTTGTCAGATGTTTCATGTCGGTGGTGTGTGCGTTTAGAGTTTGATTACTATTTACGTGTCCAAGGGTTTTCTTCTATTGTTTCCCGTCTCTAAGCTTCGTAACTTTACACACACACACACACACACACACACACACACACACACACACACACACACACACATATACACATGTAGACTAAGCCTGGTGTATGCTTATGTGTACGACTGTGATGGAGGGAAAGAAATTCATTTGGAATTCATTACTGAATCCGATTAAAGGCAGCACCTTTTTGAGCGCCTCTTGACGTTTACGTGCGAAGAACATATCAAATATGCCGTAGGCATATGAGGACCGGAGTGAATATCAAAGCAGAGAGGTCCTGGATGTGTGTTACCCGGTAAAAAGTAATTATGATTTTAAATCGTTGAAGGGTGTTTCGTGAGTTGCTTTGAACTAAAGGGTTGAGCGTTTAGATGAAAGTGGATGGTATGAACGAGACCAAGAATATCACTGACATATGGTGATAGTGAGGATAATTGTTGCTAAGAATGAATTATATGTGATAGATATTATTGATGTGTACTGAAAAAAAGACAGAAATGGTGATGATGAATATTGTGAAGGAGCACTTTCAAATATGAAGTTGCCACTGAAAATCAAAGAAAGACTTCTAATTAGAAGTGAAAAGTAATCTTGCAACGAAAGTGGGAAATAGAGAATTGGTAAATAAAAGTAGCGTAAGAAAAGAAGTATTTCTAAAGAGCTGTACATTATTGACGCCATCTGGGAGAGAGATACGAGCAGTTGATTTACAGAAGAGACGAAGATAGAAAAGAGACAGTGCAAGGTGAAACAGACTGTTTCTGGACACATACTTGGATGTGAACGAAGGAAAATTGAGAAGATGACTTGAAGAACGTAAGAAGGTGTATAAATACGGGCCCGAAAATATATTGCAATGATAAAAACCAAGTCTCCAAGAAGGATGGTTTTGTCTTCATAAATGTTTGCGACAGTGAACCCATTATGTGGGCCTCTTGCAGCGCAAAAGAAGTCGGCCAAGTCCACTAGCTGGAACAGGCTATGAAATGTAGTGATGTTGTGTGTATTTCTTTTTTTTTTTTAGCAGGGTCAATGAACGGCAGTTGATGAGTAGTTTCAATATTGAGGCAGAAATTACTGGAAATGTCCAAGTGCTAGTAGTTACATGGTCCAAGTGCTAATATCTAGAAATGCTTAATAGCTTGAAGAATCTTTCTTATTTCTTCCCTGTTTTGAAAACGAGAACCATTGTCTTCTATGATCTTAATAACACGTAGCTGATAATACCATAAATCATTATCGGGAACGATGGTGAGAGACTTCCATGTTCTGTATCATTTGTTTATCATATTAAAAGATGTTCTGAAAAGTTTAATCGATATCATTGTTAAAGAAAAATATTCTTTGCCGATCTTCTAATATTACGAGGTAATGAAAACTTTACCTGCCGTTTGTGGATAAACCAATATAGTTTAGTTTATTAATAAAGTTGTAGACGAAGGTAGCGTTACGCTTCTGATAATTTACGTACTTACAAAATACAGTGACACTTCCAAATATAAAAACGTTGATTTACATAGTGATGTCATAATTTACATACTGATGAAATTCGAAAGAATGTTCCAATTTGAAATCATACGATCCTGTTACTGGTAACACCAGCAACTAGAAATCAATGATAAAACGTGACTTCTGTTAAACCTGCCAGCATTATCTGCAGGTCAGAGGGGTCAAGATTGCACGTATGATAATACACTCATTTACAATGGGAATGATTTATGTATGTCCTACGTCGGTGTAGTATGTGAGAAGTGAACATTATTAGACGACAGACGATAAGGGCAAAGTTGTGCTTCATGATGAGAAATATCACCATTGCATTTAAAAATCCCATCTAAACTTCACATTAAGGTAGAATAAGATACTACAGATATTCCTCGTGTATCATTCTCTTTTTTCGTGTGCTCTCTACAGCAGTAGTATGTTTGGAAGGTTTCCCCTAGTTCTTTAGCACTTCATTCTCACTAAACCTATCGGGGTCGAAAGCCGTATTCTCTGGGGGGAGGATGACAGATAAAGGCCGTGGGTAACAGAGGTAACTTTCAATATTACTGCTACATACTTGCCATTTATTAACGAAAAACTTTTCCCCTCCTGAATTATATGATGAGCAAAATGTAATTTCCTTGTCGCTAGAATTCATAATTATTGGGTAATTGTCTTGCTGTAAAATCAAATTAAAATGAAATTGAGTTAATTTGCCTGCAAGAAGAAATTATGAACTTGCTTGATATTACATGGTAATGGAAGAGCGATCTATGAATTGCATTTTGACCAGGTTCCAGCTTTGTAACAATTTGCGAAGGACTGATTGCTCTGCAGCTTCGTTTAATTTGTATTATATCTCTCCAGTAAAATATATATATATATATATATATATATATATATATATATATATATATATATATATATATATATATATATATATATATATATATATATATATATATATATATATATATATATGTATATATATATATATACACAGAAAGTGCGTCTTAAGCATTAATTTCACAGAAAATGTTTCTGTGGTTCTCCAGCTATCAAAGATATCTTTGGAAAATTCAAGCGAGAGGATTTCTAAGCAAACCACTGTGTAAGCAGTGACCCATAATTACGCTGCGTTCGAAGGTTAAATTGATAGAATGGGTTTAACACCGTCTCCTTTACCCATGGCAGTGGACTCGGCTTCTGTTAATACTGTATTTGACGGCTTGGCCCGAGCAACCTACACAGAAGTTGTCCTCTTGTCATGGAAGCAGTACATAGTCTTCCGACTTTGCTGGCACAGAGGAGGTCTCGCAGTGTGTCACAGAGAATCACTACAGTGTCATGCATCACTCCCTCGTGTTGAGAATTTATGGAACAAAGTTACTAAAGTTTTTGATGGACAGTTGCTGTGGGTCAGCTAAAGTTTGTGAAGAGCTACTGATGTAGCGTCCTTCACTGTGGTTAGGCAGGTGTTTTTTTACATTTTGCCAATATTTTACCAATAATTCTTATCTTATTCCGTCCGCTGTTTCTGTCACTTCCTTGGTTTTCTAAGTCACTGGCGCAGGTTTAGCCTCATAGCTTAGCTAAGTCGAGTCAGGTGAGGGTACGTTACTACTGACAGGGTTCGATCAAGTGATCATCGCTTCAAACTCCAGTTTTGTGCCCATGAGCACAGATGAAGCCAAGAGCAAATTCTTAGGGCATCTTGTGTCACTTTGAATGAGGCTAAACTTCTCCCTTAATTGCTTTAGACTAACTTTACTTTGTAATTAAACTCGTGAGGCAGACCAAAGTTGGTTAACTTCTTGAGAACGAAGGTACGACCTCTTAGGTATACTGAAGTGCCCAACCTGTGACTTAATCATTAAGGACATGCATTCGTTGCATGTTGAAAAAGGAAAAGATTGGCGAGCTGAAACGCTCTACTAGATTGTAATGAAATTACTTAAGCTAGAAAATTTGAGACGAATGGAATGTGTATATATATATATATATATATATATATATATATATATATATATATATATATATATATATATATATATATATATATATATATATATATATATATATATATATATATATATATATATATATATACATATATATATATATATATATATATATATATATATATATATATATTTATATTCGTCTCAAATTTTCAAGCTTAAGTAATTTCATTACAATTTAGCGGAGCGTTTCAGCTCGCCAATCTTTTCCTTTTTCAACATGCAAGGAATGCAATTTGGGAAAATGATTTTCATACCAAATTTCATAAACATTTTTCCTAAAGGCACACACAAAAACCCGCACCCCAGACGGATTTACCCACAAATCCTTAAGCCCCAAAGCTTGATCTACTGGCCAGAGACCATTTTGTACGATTCTCGTGACTGGAAATGCTTTTATTTTAAGCAATTGTGGATATTCATCAAAAAAATTGACATATATGACCATCGTTCGATTTGATGAATTTTCGTTGAGATAATTCGTACATTTGATAAATCAGAAGTCCACTATGATGTGATATTCAAGGTATTAATCAACATCACTTGAAGAAATATAACTTTTCATGGTAAAACTAACTAATGATTAATCATAGCGTCGATATTTCTCCAATGGAAGGCTTTCTACAGTACGTTAAGAAGTCTTGTTTAGTCGTTATCCCTCTGAAGATCCAACTATAAGGTCTTGAATACCAAATAAGTATCATAGATCCTAATCTAGACGCCCTTTCGTCCATCCTTATGTGTTACGTGACCAGTTCCTGATCCTGTCTTGAACAATTACTTTTCACTCTTTTTCTAATCCTTATCTAAAGGCTTTACCAATCCTTCCCAGTCACCTCTCTAGCAACCTCAACCCCAAAACTAATCCCTTTCGTAAAGGCAGACGTGCATCTTCCGTCATCAGATTATCGTAAATATCGTAATGATATTCTGACATACGTCATTCGACGGTAGAGAGAATATCTGATTTCATTAAAGGGGGGAAAAAAAAGGTCCCTTAATGGAAACATTGCAGGATAATCTCACCGCAGGACTCTCGAATGCGTAAAAAAAAAGTCTGATTATGAAGATAATCCGATAATTGTGGGTTCAGTGACCACAAAGCTCACAGTATTTGTAGCAGCTGGGGCGCAAGGTTTAGGTTTTATCCCTGCACGATAACGTGGCACCGATGGTGTCGCTGCTGTGAATTCCATAACCATAAAACCTCTCTCTCTCTCTCTCTCTCTCTCTCTCTCTCTCTCTCTCTCTCTCTCTCTCTCTCTCTCTCTCTCTCTCTCTCTCTCTCTCTCTCTCTCTCTCTCTCTCTCTCTCTCTCTCTCTCTCTCTCCAATGTATGGATATGAAATACATATATATACATTTACGTATCGTCTGATCTAAACTCTTAAAGTTCATGTTGTAGGTCACGCTATCGTGCCCAAAGGTCGTACCATATTGCTTAAGGGTCGTACTATCGTTCTCCAGGGTCGTACCGTCGAGCTCAAGGGATCAGCGAGGCAACAGTCACTACCACCATGCTGGCTGCCTCCTGACAAAACGACTGATTCACAAGGATCTGACTGACTGTCTCTCAGTCTGTCGCCAAGCTACCAACCAGCCTTGTACTCGACTCACATCGTCTCTCATTTACCGTCAGAGCCAAATGTATACATCCTTCTCCCTCCCTCCGTCCTCCTTCAGTCCCTCACCCTCCCTCACCGCTCCTCTGGAGATCACAATAAAAGGTTTAACCCAGATCAAAAGAGCTCGGTAGACACTAAACCCATCACCCAGGGAGACAGTCTTTGTCCTGATGTCTTGAGCGGCGACGATGCGTCAGAAGCAATGCCCTAAAAACATTATCCCTTTTCCCCCTGCGTCCCTATGGCTTCCCCAGCACAAGAGGCGGAGAGGATGAAAGGCTGAAGGAAGTGAAAGAAAAAAAGGCAGATGAGGAGGAGATGCAAGGAGGGTCTTCCATGTCACAAGGGGGATCTTTCCAGTGATGTTTATAAGCAAGTTCAAATGCAAATTGTGGACGACTTTGATCTTTGTTAGCAATAACATTCATGTCATTTTTTTTTCCTTCTCGTCAAGACACAGGCATCCAATTTATTGTATTATATCATATCCTGAGAAGAATTCTTTGGTAAAATGGTTAGAGAATAATGTCTGTTTTGTTTCAAAAGTCACGTGCTGGTTGTCTCGAAGCTTCACTCAAAAGGCTTTGAAGTTCATTTGCTAAAAGCAATGCCCACTGTCTTCATCATCATATCATTCAAACAATGCTCCGCACACACCTTCATAACTTGAATATTTACTTCTATGTCGTCCACACAAGGGTTCAGACAAATCCTTTCTTACTATATACAGAATAATAGATATAAGAATAATGGTTCACTTTCTTTAGTGGAAAAGAAATTAGGATATTGTTCCAACTGCTCTTCCGCGTCAGTTGGTAGAGATAATTTGTCGCAAGCAGACGAATTCATCATGAGATGAAGATATGGAAAATGTTGGAAGCAAATATCTGCTCTCTGGGCAGGGAAGGAATACATCTTCTGTCTTGCAAAAGAAGAAGAATATTCCTCCTCACAGCCGACAAATGTAAATAGATATAATTTCTAATTTCAAATTCGACGACCCAACATCAAAATCAAACGCGTAAGTCTCTCTCTCTCTCTCTAACGTTGTCGACACTAACATGCAAAGTTTATTTCACGCGTTTGACAGACTGGTTACGATCATAACCACTGATTACACATTCATTCCTCGTGAGGTCTTCGCTTCATATGAGAGGTCAAGTAATCATATTGGTATGATTGTGCCACCTTGAAATACGTCTTTATTCGCTTTGCTGTGATGAAGATCGTAGGCACTAAATGACCTATTCTGAGATGGCATAGCCAGAGGATGGGAGTCGTCCTTTGCCTACAAGAAATGACTACATACACTCCGGTATGTGTATAAAGAATCATGTGGTATGTGATGAACACAAGAACCGTTTCCATCAACAGAAATAAGGCAAAATACGTACATCACTTACTGATTTAATAAGTACAATGTCTACTACAGTATCATGAGACTAGTATAATCTGATAAGTACAATGTCTACTACAGTATCATGAAACTAGTATAATCTGATGAGTACAATGTCTACTACAGTATTATGAGACTAGTATGATCTGTATAATCTTTGTGTAAATCCTGCTCTTTTTCTCAGTATTCAGCCTCATAGCCACAGGAAATTATCTAACACCCAACAAAGAGGCTGTTATGTGTAGAGTTATGAATCGTACAATGTTATTATACACTGTGATTCAACAACAGCTTCATCAAGCTAACGTCAAGCGCTTACGTATAATCACATCGTCGGGACTTAACAGCGTAATTGTGTGAGAGCGTTTGACAACTTGTATCTTCATTTTCTGTGTGGTTTAGCTGCATACACACACACACACACACACACACACACACACACACACACACACACACACATCCACACACACACACCCACACACACACCCACATATATATATATATATCATAATCACACTTGTCCGTGATGATAGTATGAAGGTGAAATCGCACTTCAGTAGGAATTCATAAAGGAACGACTTGAGCATCGTGACGTATTCCCTGGATCTGTCGACGCTTCATTCCCCCATGATCCCATCCTCTACATTGGAGCCACATAAACTTTTCATCAAGACCGCAGTAGGAGGATTTTTTTTTTCCTTTTTTTGCAGGCGAAAAGGTGTTATTTCTTGTGTGTCCAACAATTTGAGGGTGTGGGGGAGAGAGAGAGAGAGAGAGAGAGAGAGAGAGAGAGAGAGAGAGAGAGAGAGAGAGAGAGAGAGAGAGAGAGAGAGAGAGAGAGAGGGGGTTCATTTGAGGGAGAGGGAAAGAAAGAGATTTAGGAAAAGAGATTTTTTGAAAGAGGTGAAAGATATGTAAAGGAGAAGGTCCGTGAAGGTACGGAAAAGAAACGCCTTTGAAGTGGAGACAAGACTTGAGGGAATCTTTTTATCAGATGGAAAGAGGTGAGGGAAGTGTGTCTTTGAAGGTGTAGTAAGAGGAAGAAGAGGAGGAGGAGAAGGAGGAGGAGGAGGAAGAGGGAATCTGACGCCGATTTTGTAAGATAACGATGTGGTGTTTGAGGAGAAGAACCACGAAACACCAGCTGGTTCGGGTGCTGCTTCTCCCAGATGCTCTCACAGGGTGTCGCACTGTCATACTTAAGGTGAAAGTCTGAGATAACCCTTCCGTATCGGAACCTTAAAGACCTATGTTTGTTTTCTAGTTAACCTAACCTTACATCACCCTACGGTAATTCAATCTAAACTACCTTAATTCGTAGTTAAACTAACCTCACCTCACCTAACCTAACTAAGTCACCTTATCTAACCTAACCTAACCTAACCTAACCTAGCCTAACCGAATCTAATCTAGACGTTCAGATTATGATATCACAACGATACCTACTGAAATTTAACCTAAAGTACTGTATTTCTAAATTCAACCTAAAGTACTGTATTTCTCGTCCCTCCAGCTGAACATATGTGGAAGACCATATAGCCTCACACACCAGCTGCTGAAGGAAAATCAAGATCCACAGATTACAGATTTCTCAAACCTCCTTTTGGTGAGTTTAGTTAATAGCAGTGGGCACCCTTCGCCCCATGTTTGTGTTGGGGTCACTCCTGTGTTGTTAAGGGATGGCGTGGCAGCACATGAAGTGGAAAATCAGGAAGTCCTATTTGGAAAGTGAATCAACTATTCTACACAGCAAGTGTAACGTAAACTTACAGAGCAGAGCTGGTGAAGATTCTTTTTTTTGTGTGTGGGGATGGGATGGTTTATTTCACACAGAGAATTGGATTTTGTGAAAATGAGGTACAGAATTAAGAACACCATGTCCTTTATGTCTACCTCAGTTTGGGGTAAACCTACCTCTAATTGCAAATAGCTCAAGTCTGCTTTCTGTAACTTCTATCCTGTCACATCTGTTCCTCAAGAGCATCAGAGCTATGGTAAATAGACATCTCTGGGAGTATCAACAGCTCCCATGGGACAACGAAATCTTCAAAATGTATTTCTGAGACGATGAAATTTGTTGACACAGTACGATGTTTTATTGGAAACCAGATCTTCGCTCATCCTGGAGGTCTGTAACGAAAGGTCGTCCTAACTACTTCCTTCAGACGGCTTGTTGTTGGTTATCGAGCAACCCGGAAACTCTAACGAGGCAGTTAGAAGAAATGTCATCTAACAGGTTCAAGGACACGTATCACAGTGAAGGGGGATAAGCAAAACATATTTTTGAGAAATTGATATAAACGGTTTTCGAACAACAGGACTGAATATTTGGGGACCCTAACTCGATTCTTTCCAAATCCCTAAAACGAATCCCAAACCATTTGAAGGCCTCTGGGATGCAAAATAGAATTGCAAACTATGTATTTCCCGATTTCCAAACAGCGTAGGAATCTCTCTCTCTCTCTCTCTCTCTCTCTCTCTCTCTCTCTCTCTCTCTCTCTCTCTCTCTCTCTCTCTCTCTCTCTCTCTCTCTCTCTCTCTCTCTCTCTCTCTCTCTCTCTCTCTCGTGCTACTGTACTGGGGTATGGTAGAGTTGCAGCGATGAAGCCAGGGTGCTGTGTCGCTGTGTTCTGTCAATTATCGAGGAAGCTTTTTGGCCAGAATGGATCAAGAGAGAGAGAGAGAGAGAGAGAGAGAGAGAGAGAGAGAGAGAGAGAGAGAGAGAGAGAGAGAGAGAGAGAGAAGACATAATTACGTGCACCACGAGAGAGAGATCGCTGAGAAATTATGAGCTGTATGCTATTCCTCTGAACAGAACTGAGGAGAACTTTGTTCGCCCAGGGTGGTTGCTACGCTCATACACACACTAATCTCTCCCCACTAGCGACCATCAACTCCCACACCCTCGGTCTGGTGTCCTCTGGTGTAGGGAGCGTACCCGACCACTCATTAATGACCAACACCGCAGACGTTGATGAAGGAACGATATGAATGTCTTGCTCAACAACTTGAAGATTTGAGACGTACATTGAGAAGCACACAGGTGGAATCCCATCATTCACTAGAAGCAGAAGTTCTCGTCAATGCCGAGAACCAGGATGGATTCAGACGGGAATTGCTATGTTCACAAGTTGTATGAATTCACGTAGGCGGCAGTTCCAGCGGTGGGGCGCCACCCGACTTAGCTACGACAGAATTCTGGTGCAGGGTAGAGAGTGGTGGTCCACACACTGCTCATATAGCATTGGTTGGAGACGTGTTGTTGGCTGTCTGTCTCACGTCACCAGCTGTCTCTCCCATGTTCTTTATTGTCTTCACCATGTTACCAGCTGTCTTTCCCATGTTCTTTATTGTCTTCACCAAGTTACCAGCTGTCTTTCCCATGTTGTTCACCAACTCCACCACATTTTGCCATCTGATAGACCATCTCTCTCTCTCTCTCTCTCTCTCTCTCTCTCTCTCTCTCTCTCTCTCTCTCTCTCTCTCTCTCTCTCTCTCTCTCTCTCTCTCTCTCTCTCTCTCTCTCTCTCTCTCTCTCCACCACGTCGCAAGCCTGCCCACCACACCAGCCACAATGTCATTTGTCTCCAACGAGTTACCAGCTTCAGCCCCGGAACACCAGACCTTGCTCCTGCCCCCGTCACGTGCCACCTAGTGTGTGTGTGTGGGAGAAAAACAAGAGCGGGTCTACATTGGCTCTGGTCACTGTGCCATTTGGTCGAGAAATGGCATCAGTAAAGCCTAGGTACAAGAGCTCTTCCCTCAGCGGCTGCCTGGCAATAATCCATCGGCAACAAGTAGATTATTCTGGCCTGTTGAACCATCCATATTGCTGCTCTTTTCAGTAGATTCCCTGATCTCTCTCTGTCTTTCTCTCTCTCTCTCTCTCTCTCTCTCTCTCTCTCTCTCTCTCTATATATATATATATATATATATATATATATATATATATATATATATATATATATATATATATATATATATATATATTTTTTTTTTTTTTTTTTTTCTTTTCTATACATTATATCTTACTTCCAAATGGTCTTTAGACTCTGGCATTGTATTTTCTTTTTTTTTCTCGTTCTGTTTTTAAACTTCACGTTGGCCTAAATCTTTCACCAATTAACCCCACGAACATCCTGTTTTCCCGGTGACTCTTATGTTCTCTGACCACTTGTTTGTTTTTAATTTCCTTTGTTATTGTGTGTGTGTGTGTCTTTTGTATTGACTATCTCTTGTCTTTCCGTTTTCTTTCTTCTGGTTCATCTTCCTAATGTGATCTTATGTTAACTTATGCCTTGTTTTCTTCTACATACGATCTGCTTAGTATCCCAATTGTGTATCATTGTTTTTCAGATAGGAGATTATAAGTAATTTCTAAAGCTTAGAAGAGATCCAATGATCTGTTGGTGTTTGAATCTCCTTGAATTCCATTATTCGTTTGCAATTATTCCTTTATAATATTTTCTATCTGTTATTTTTTTTGGATCTACCATCTACCTCGTTAAACAGGTTAATTCATTCAGTGAAGAAAACCTATTAGAAATAAATTTGAAAAGATATAGATTCATACATAAAGAAAACATGAATAATAAAAGAGAACGAAAGTACAAACAAGAGGGGGATGAGAAAGAAGATATAAATAAAGACGAAGAAGAGAGAGTCTCAGCGACAACCAAGGTTTCCCTTCCTTCACTAGGAAACAGTCGAGTGGTCTTTACCTCCTTGGTAAACAGTCACATCCTTGGAACTCTGGCCAGGATTAGCAACAGTTTCCGGCACCTTTGCCTTCCTTACTCAGGTTCGTTTTGATTAACTGGTCTATCGATTTCCCTCGACTTTTTCTTTCTCTTTAGTCTTTTCTTAGAGTCCATATATACATCGTTCTTATCTGCTTTTCTTTGTTATTCCAGTTTACCTGGGTATCGCTACCACATAGCTAGACTTGGCTTTTTCTTATCTGTTTCTGATAGTTCTTTCACTTCGCCGTCTACATACAGTTCCTTCCCTACCTCCTGATCCTGCTTCAGCAGTTCAGAAGAATTGAGAAGCATTGAAGCCACGCCTTTACTTAAGATTCGATCCTCTCGAGTGGAAGAGGTGACACGGAAAGGAAAAAGATCAACTTGGGTTAAGTCCATAACGATGTTAGGCATGATGTACACAGAGTTCCAGGGAGCCGAGCCTCGTCTGCGAGAAGACAGGAAGATCACATAAGAAGCTACGGTGCCGGAGTTAACGGTGCTGCCAGACCCTGACTTTATTCCTCGATACAGTTCCCAGTGGACGAGATTGATAGTCCATTACGATATATCGTAGACTCATGGATAAGGTCAAATTTGAACTCGCAAGAAGAGTATCTGTTAAGGTCCTTGGGAGGAGGACAGTATAACGACCACATAAGGAGAAATTTACGGTATCCAAAGGATTAGCGACAACAGGGATGTCGTAACTGACTAAATCCTCCTTTAGATTCTCACAAAAAAAGAGGAGGATCCGCACCTTCGTTCTTGAGAATCTTGAAGAGGATTTCTTCATTCCGAAACCTTACCGTCGCTAATCCTCTCACAAGTGTAGCCTCCATCCCTTACGTCTAGCGGGTTAAGCAGGCTGCGCTAGAAGTTCTGAGGTATGGGAAGACTATTGAATGATGTCATTTTCGCCACGCAATGAGTAAGTTCTGGAAGGTGTATTTCGTCATATCTTTAGTGCGCTTAAGATGGTTTATGACAACGGAACAAAGTATGATCTTGGAGCTTCCTTGGAAGAGGGACACACTTCATTAGATGCTTTTCTAGACGTGGGAATTATCATCTATAGAGTTTCTGGAGGTAATGGTATCATATGACCTGTAATGGTTGAGTTGTTCAAGGGAGAGTATCTGGCATACGACGAGTGTAGGACACAGACATCAAGGGAAGCAACAATGGTACCTTGTTAAGCGCAGCATCAAGCAGGGAGGTGTTCTACCCTCCTTGTTATTTACAGAACTCTTAAAGAACTCAGTCGCACGGACGATAAGGAAGAGAGAGAGAACGGTGATGGGAGGAGAAGAGGGAGATAATGACTAGGGGAATGGGAGATGTAAAGGACGAAAGGAGAAAGTGAGAGAAGAAGAGGAGAGGGGGAAATGAGCAGGGAAGAGTTAGATGATAAGGAGGGGAGATGACGCTTATGATGAGGGAAGTGTGAGGCGAGGAGGAAAGAGGGAAGGAGTGAGGAAAGAAGAGGATACTGTGTAGGGAGGGAGTCCATGATGAGGGGAGATGCAAGTTATGAAGAGGGAGGAGAATGTTAAGGGGAGTAGAGAAGGAGATAATGAAGATGATGAAGTAGAAAGATGTCAACAATGAGCAGACTGAAACAAAGTAATGATGAAGTGAAAAGGAACAATGAGAAAGGTAGACGGAAATAATGAGGGTACTCAGAGTAAGGTAGTAGAAGCGAATATTGAAAAATGGTGAGGAAGAATAAGGTCATGAGATGGAATAGACAACACGACGAGAGAAAAATGATATTTCATGAAAGGTGGCGGGAAGGGTGATAACAGAGTGAGAAGTCCTTTTTGCTCCTCAGGTTAGACCTAAAGTGATATGTGATGAGATGAGAGGGGACTGAGCAAGAAAGGGAGGAAGGAAGGAACGTAATAATGAAAGAACATGAGGAGAGGAGGAATGAGAGGCAGTGAGATGATTCACCAGATTGGCGCCCAGCTCAAGGCGAGAGGAGTCAGCAAGACAGAAGACGAGAAAACCCAGAAGTGAAGGAGAAATGGCCGTGAGGGAAAAAGGAGATGGAAGAAATTGGAAAATGCGTCACCATCAAGGGTGATAACTGGCTCTGGACGTGACAGAACTGATGGGATGAGAGAAAATAATGTCCTGTGGTAAGAATTTAGGTCACCTTTTACGTCCGTCATAAGAAAAGAGGAAAATCTACATAAAATCATGATGTCTGTGATTTCCATTTTATGACAATGAAGTAAACTGTAAGGAAGATGATCTATTGTAGTATTAGACCAATTCGTCACTGATTGATTATCCTGACTATTGTAATCTAAGGCCAGAATGATTCACTCCGAATAATCCACTGAATATTTTGATTAATAGACAATACTGCTTAATCAGGTGTGAGTATTTACACACGCAAGTTTAAGATTCTCTAAGAACGTTGTATCTTTCCTGTATTACATAATACCAGAGTTTGTCCCAATAGTGAAGAACGAACATGAGGAAGGAGGTTCACAGTACATTCTCACGCCATACCCTGAGTATATACCATAATAAGACACAGACGGAAGGTTTACTACGACCCAATGTTCCACCAGCCACCAGGTGTGTTCAGAGAGGACTCCCATCTTACCCATCACTACCCATCAAAGATCCATCACTAACAACACCCATCACCTGGAGGACCTGGTTTACACCAGCGACTCAGGAAGTATCGACTGTAAACTCAGTAGACTTAAGACTATTGAGAAGAGGCAGCCAGGAGGCAGTCCCTGTCACCCTAGGTAAGGCCTCACCACTTGTGAATTTGTCTGGGGAAGAAGACTGGAATATTTTTACCTCATCTGCATAATGGAATCTCCAGGACCACTACAGAACATGACACGGCATCGGAATCGTCTCATGATTGGATTTTCTGTTTACCATGTACCATTAAAGGAAGAGAGACAGCGTCCCATTTTCAAAGCGAGAGAAAAAGTAAAACATTCCGAGTGTAGAAGGTTTGTGTTTCAACTCATTAGGAAATTCAAGAAGTTTTCTGTTAAGCAACACGACAAAAATATTCCATCATCTATGTTACTCCAATGAAGTTTAAGATCATTTTGGTCATCCATTGTCTTAGAAACACAGTAACCTACCCCTGGGGTCGTCTAAGGTTTGCAAATCATTTCTCATATTGACAAATAATCTACATTGTCTATACTTACGGAAATACAAGAAATTAAAACTTATTGAACCGGAATATTGCTTCATATTCTCGAGATATTCCAGCCTCAATGTGAGATGATTTAGAAATACGTTCGCATTATTACGATTTTCTCATCATGCAAAATGCCTTTTGTTACGTATGAATATTTTCATCAGGCTACTGGAAACCATTTCTCACTTGGATCCGAATGAGATACTGTACAAATTTGTTTTGCATTAATCTAAAACAATTGTTAGTCGACAGTTACATCTCCAGGCAACAGTCTGACATTATATTGTATCAATGAATTGTGTACTTCGACTGTCGTATCTAGAACTGTAATATATAAATGTTTTCACTACCTCTCACCACGACCTCTGACTACCCCACTTTGACCACCTCTCATCACGAGGTCTCACTACTCTTCACCCGTCGTCCCTCACTCCTCATAACCTGCTGGACTGCGCCTCTCGACCTCATTAGCTGCCCTGACCATCCTCAGGTTCATCCGACCCTCACCAACTGTATTCTCTTCCCATAATCCCTTTATTGTCGATCTCACGCTTTCTGTAACTTCATCTCTGTTTTGAGTTTTACGAAAATCAAGATAAGATCTATCAGACTCAAGACCCTTCACTCATTGTACAGGTTGCCTTTCTAATGACTTGGATAGACACATTGTCACTGGGTTATGACACTTGTCCTGAAGGGCTGGGATGTGGTTACTGTGAGGAAATGCTTCACTTGTTTCCTGCTGCTCTTGTCCGCTGTCAAACAGCCATGGGCAGGAGAGAGAGAAACATTGTCAGGACCCACGGGCATAAGGACTCACGGGGATACAGGACCCAAGGGCCTCAGGACCCAAGGGCATCAGGATGGCGACCTCTGGGGCCAGGGGTAGGGAGCTGGACCCTACTGCCATAAGGGAGAGTGGCCGACCTGGTATCTCGTCATATCAGCACTTCATCACAGTCTCTCTTTGCCTCAGATCCACAACCAGCTCATGGTATAGGAGAGGTCTGTTTTCCACCTTTTGCACAGCTGTAGTTATTGGATTATATCTTAAAGGGGAGCATGCAAGGCGGCAGGCGCCAGGCCCAAGGTATTCTTTGACTGGTGTAACCTGAAGGTTGGTGCCTGTGATAATGTGATTAAGTCTGCTGGACGGCGAGGTAAAACTTGATACAAACACTGAACAACTTGCCATCTTGCGTGCGCCCAGCATGCAATAAATTCTATCATTGCATCAGTATATTAATCCCCAGTTATTCACTGTACTTTGTAACTCCGGTAGCATTGTGATTGTGTTTCGATATTAGTAAGGCAGATCTGAACCACTGCTGCTGCTGTTATTGTGTTGGGCATTCCTTACTAACCACTAACGGACCACGTAAAGCAATATGGAAGATGATCAGAATGGTGTCTGTGGTAAATATGGAATGAAAGATCATACTAATCCTCATAATCTTTATTAGCAACTTCAAAGACCTGAAAACTAGGGAACTGAATATACAAGTGTGGTGTCATCGTCAAATTTACTTATGCTTTCCTGAGTGAAACTGATTTTTCCAGCTTCTATAAGACAGACTAATGACGATAGATTTCACCCTCAAATCTTAGATTTTCAGAACAAAGACAGTTCTCACTCCGACATTCAGAACCCTCCTACGACCAATGCCTCTGCAATAAGTCATATCAAACTGGCACAGCTTCAGACTTTGGGTTGGTGTACAGCAGAGCACAGGGGAACCTGCTCTTCCTCCCTTGATCCTTCCCTCCCTGCTATTGACATCTGAGGCTTTGTCTGAAACTCAGTGAAAATATCGGTTCCCCTGACCTGTGTATTGACCCACTACGAGTTCTCCAGCAAGTTCTCTACGGGGATCCGTGCCTTGCACTTACAACTATAAGTCCTCCTGTTTGAAAGGTTTGGTGTAGTTGTCCAACAGCTGGACTCTCTCTTGTGCGTCCTATGGCAGGTGTGAGTGAGAGACAGTGACAACATTATGAGGAATTCTGGTTGCCGGAACATGAGTGGCTTAAGGGCTTGAGCACGACGGCAAGAACCCTTGATCACGACACCATTGCCTTGAAGCACGACAATACGACCCTTGAACACGACGGTGGTGTGTGATCTGCAACATGACCCAGAAGGGTCAAGTTAAAGGCCAGGAACATTGAATATGAGGATGAGACCTCTGATATGACCCACTAGGGTCAAGATAAAGGCTAAGCCATCATTCACTAAAAGGGCTACACCGTCGTGCTCCTCAAAAGCCGGACCGCCGTGTTCGAGCATATAAAAGCGAGATGCTTTTTAAGAATAAATTGTAAGGAGAGAATCCGTGATTCAGGTGCGCCAGATTAATAATATTCTGACAAAGTTTCTCTTTTTGGAAACTTGGGCAACAAAAGATGTGTTTGTGTTCTAGATTAACCATCACAGGTAAAACTGGTGAGCGAAAGATGACAGTTTTGTGTTTACGGTTGAGTCTGAAGTAATTTTTAGTGAGAGTATAAACCTCTCTGCCAACACAAGGAACACTGGTGTCATTGCTGCCAACATGAGGATTACTATTACCGTTGTTACCAACACAAGGATTACTGCTACCGCCACAGCCAACACGAATGCTCTTACAATTACCAACGTCACTCCGAACATCGTCGATAACGTCACTGCTGACGCTCGTTCCACCACCACCAACTTCGCCAACATCAACACACATTGCATCACAAACTACTCCCACACACACACACATACACACACACACACAGATAAATACATCAGTACATTAATACAATGCTCATTAGCGTTCTCCAGTTTGTTCATCTAATGCACCATGAACTAGGAGAATATATATATATATATATATATATATATATATATATATATATATATATATATATATATATATATATATATATATATATATATATATATATATATATATATATATATATATATATATATATATATATATATATTGAAAAATGTTTTCAAAGGTCAAAGTTCACTTACCTCAGGCAAGGTTTAGGGGAGGAGTCAGAAGGGGGAAGGATGGGGCTGGATTATATCAAACAATCAACGGATACAAAATCCATCGATCGCCGGAGGAGACAGATTATGGAGGGATCCTCACGCTCATGGTTCACAATATTGACTCCTGTGTGTTCCATTTACGAGGCAGAACATCTGCAGTCAACACACGAGAATCTCATCACACAGACACAACACCAGCGCTGTGGTGATATGGATGGTGAGGAAAACGATAGAGTATGATGAATCCATTGTTGGAAAAGTGAGATGAGAAGCACGTAAGTGAATACATAGCTACAAAATGCACAGCAAATGAGGGAGGACAAAATAAAAATGCTGGAATAAATAGGATATAACCCCTGGGGAGATGGGAGAAGGGACTAACTATACTACCCACGTACCTCCAGCCAGTCAGTGGGAGAGGACTAAGACGGGTTGGGAGCTGGAAACTGGAATTCCCCCTTCTCCTCCTCCCTATTGTACTACTACTCCCTGGAAGTAGAAATCGAAGGAGGCAAGCCAGGATCTTCTTTATTGTTGGTTTGTTTCATTGGATTCGGTCATATATATATATATATATATATATATATATATATATATATATATATATATATATATATATATATATATATATATATATATATATATATATATATATATATATATGTTCTTCATTTTCTATGCGTGTCATAAAAGTTCTCCTTTTTCTATGCATGTGAAGCGCAGTTCGTGGTTGTTGTTGTTGTTGTTGTGGTGGTGGTGGTGATGGCCCGCTAGAAGTATTTTTGGTGTTGGATATTTTTCTTTTCTTTTTAAAGATAAGAAGCTTTTTTTCTCCTATTTATTCTTGCAACATGGAAATTGTTGTCCCCTTTTCCTAGAGCGTCAACGATCCTGATGGAAACACCTGCTGCCTTATCTATAGAATTCCGGTTTACCAGAAGCGTTGCACACACACACACACACACACACACACACACACACACACACACACACTGAGGCACTGGTAATGGTGGTGGTTCCAGGAGTGATGGCCAGCGGCTCCTCCTCCCTCCCTACCTCACTCTACCCACACACACACACACACACACACACACACACACACAACCCCCCCCCAAGCGAGCACCTTCCACACACACAGCCACACGTTAAACCTCGTCACTCGCTCATCTCTCACTTGTTGAAGCAATAAACATTATCAACGTTGTCTATAAACCTCCACGTCAACAGTTCAAGAAGATTTAGCGATCGCTCTACTACAGGAACTTACGAGATTATGACAAAAAAGACGAAGGATGAAAAATGGAAATTGACGATACATGTGACGTGACTTGTGGGAGAAGAACTTGACTTCTAACTTTCTTCCCCAGTGAGTTGTGGCCACACTACAGCAAGACCTCCACGGATGTATTCCTTCACCTCACCAAAGAATCTCTTTCTCTCTGTCTCTCTCATATATATGTATATATATATATATATATATATATATATATATATATATATATATATATATATATATATATATATATATATATATATATATATATATATATATATATATATATATATATATATATATATATATATATATATATATATATATATATATATAAGTTTACTTGGGATGAGACTTAGTAGCGCAAAATACATTCACCTTGTGCAAAAGGAAGGAAATTATTCATTCAGTTCTCACTTTTTTGTATAATTCCTACAGAAAACGAAACCCTGTAGACTAAAAAGATATGACCTCTGAACCCTTTAACACGGGGACAGCTTTCGCTCTCAACTACACACGAAACAGTCCGTCTTCTACGAGCCATTTCAATTGTCTTTCGAATCTTCCCCCAGACAACTCATCGTCTGCAACACGTTCAGCCTTCAGGTGGAGACATAATTGGCTATTAAAAGTATCATTATCCTCCAAATCCCCATATAGCTATCCATCTGCATCATGTGAAGCCTCTGGGTTCAGATATAATTGGATATCATTAGACTCTAGCGTGCTCAATACTTCCATGCTGGGAGAGACAGCTAACTGACGTCTGAGGGATCAGAACAAAGGAGGAGAATGTTGAAGTTCTCGTTCACATCCGTTTACCAACTTGGTTCTTGCAGCAACCCTACGTGAACTTTCATCAGAAAATGGTTCATTCTCCCACAATATACACATCAGCAGCTGTTAATGAAAGTGTTGATTCTACTGTTGATGAAGCTTTTGAATTAGTAGCTGTAACTTATCCCTGTTGCTCTCGTTCATACTACACTCTTGTTATAACTAATGGGTTATCATTGCTGTTCTTGCTGTTGCTATACTCATTCGTACATTTGGTTTGTCTTTGTATCAACATATACAGAAGATGCATTTGATGTGTAATGAGAATTACCACACACACACACACGTAATCTCAGGTCCCCACTAATCCTCCTTAACACCATTGTGATCTCATATCCTTGCTAATCCTCCCGAATGCCTTTGTAATCTCAGGTGTTTGCTAATCTGTCCTAACACCATGATGATCTCACTTCATCGCTAATCCTCCCTAACACCAATATAATCTCAGATCTTCGCTAATTGCACAAACTTCAGATGACCTGAGTCAAGACGAATCATACCAATCAGATACTGATTGCCTTAATTCCAGTAAATGAGGATGTCTCGCTAATTTCACAACTTGACTCCATTATCCTTAATGGTGAAAATCTCTCATACTCCAAGGGTAACATGGCCCACATGGCCTCTAATGAAAAAGTGGAGACACAGTGTGTGCAAATATAATGTACAACCGAGAGTTCTGGTGTTATGATATGGTATAAATGTCTGTTCTATACTGACATTTAAATTTAGATAACATCTCTCTCTCTCTCTCTCTCTCTCTCTCTCTCTCTCTCTCTCTCTCTCTCTCTCTCTCTCTCTCTCTCTCTCTCTCTCTCTCTCTCTCTCTCTCTCTCTCTCTCTCTCTCTCTCTCTCTAATTCAACCTTTCCCTCACACCAACACAGAAGGCTCATATGTCAATGTATATATACAGTACAGGAGTGCAGGCAGCGAGACACATTGTTTATTCGCCCATAAATATACGTATATGGCACAGGGCATAAAAAAAGGGCTGCGTGCAAAGTTATATTCACACAAAACAAACTACGAAAATGAAATATTACTTCTACAGCCCATGAAAATACAGAAGATATATATATATATATATATATATATATATATATATATATATATATATATATATATATATATATATATATATATATATATATATATATATATATATATATATATATATATATATATATATATATATATATATATATATATATATATATATATATATATATATATGTGTGTGTGTGTGTGTGTGTGTGAGTGTGTGTGTGAAACAAACATTTGCAGTGCAAACTTCAAATGATAATTTCGGTTCCCTGGAGTTATTCAGACGTATTCTATATTAGATATGAAACCTTTTAAGAACTTATGAATATTTCATGTAAATTACAACTCAGATTAACTCATGATAGTTGTATTTAGGTCGTCCTTCTCATAGCTGGTGAGCTCAGCAGAGGATTCGACTGTCGCAAGTATATATATATACACTTCACATATTCATAACTGTGATCCGTTGGTTCCTAGAACAGAAGTATATCTTGTAATAAAAGACATACCAGAATATGAGAGACTCATCTTTATCAATTCCTTTCACAAGATATCATGACTGACATCAGTCAGCGACACAATGTATGACGAAAATCCATTGACGTAAACCTGTGTGTTGTCAAATGAACACCGTCAGCACATATGTTAGAACAGAACAGATACGTCCAGGGCCCAGTTACCGCTATTGTATATTGCACGTTGCAAAGAGCTATGTAGATTCGGTTGTCAGGTCAGGTGGATTTAGGTTAACAATACGTCACTAGAACAATGCAGTTCGTTGCAGCAGCACTTGTTGTGTAGAGGCTTTTAACATCAGCTTCAAACCAACGAAGGTTAATGTGATTGTGTTTTTTGTATCATCAGCAGACAAGGATAGACCGAGAGAGCTCCAACCCTCACAGAAGACCAGCAACTCCACGTTTCTAGATGGAAGACAACATGACTATTTTCCAAATCTGATGTTTTTACTGTAACCCGAATATATATCTTTAAACGCACGTAAACATTTCTATCAAAGCACTGGATCCAGGGGAAATTTCTTTCCCAAAATTTCGATGAATTGTTTAGTGAAGTATCAGTCTTGCTTCTGAGGGAATTACTGATGAAGAATAGGATTATGCACAGTTTACTTCCTCCCTTTCTGCCTCCCTCCTGGCTGTTGTAACTAATCTTCCTGGGCTCGTAGTGTCAAACACTGACACTGTAAACATTGACGTAAAACTAAAACTGCTTCAAAAGTGGATGAACTTGTTAGGAGTTCTGAAGGCGAGGATCTGTTTGTTGCACGTCAACAGCATCTTTGGGGAAAGGTGTTACGTAGGAAAAGATAACTCTTGAAAATTAAACACAATTCTTTAGCTGCGCTTGTCCAGGTCCAGGTGGCTTGAGATGAAGGTCCAGGTGGCTTGAGATGAAGATATGAATATATCTCTTGAATTCTGACTGGACGAAGGGGTTTTGGGTGAAGGAATTAGGGACGGACTTTGTGGAGGATTCTTGGGATTATAGAGATCCAAGGAAACGTGGGGAAAACAAGTAAAAGGAACAGAGCAGGAGTGTTATGGTCCTGGGTTCATCCAAGGTGCCGTGTTTATGTCTAGTTCTGTGCTGTGCTTGTATACATCCTCCTGGAGACTCCTTAGCACAACTCTGGGATAAATGTATCACGAGCCATATTTACAGCAACACAACTTCTCACATCCGGGTTAAGGTATGTACGGTCGTATAGCATGTAAGAATAGTCACATGCCATGAGAGAAACTTGTTCTCTTCAACTTTTAGAAACGTAAGAGAAAATGTAGTCCAGACTGCAAGGTAAAGAAGAGTCATACGATTCATGCAACTTTCATACCAGGGAACACCAGCGAGGTTCTTCTTGCTCGGATAACCTCCGTTGCTGCCAGTCTGTTGCTGCAGCAACGAACACTTTACAGATATCAATTCCTAACTTGTCTCAGACTTCGTCGTGCACTGGCCTCACCCACACCTTCCTGCTGACTAGTATGATCTGGTTACCTCAGACATTTCCCGTGTTGGTATTGTTGTCCTTCTTGGCCTATGTATATGAATTTGTGTGTGTGTGTGTGTGTGTGTGTGTGTGTGTGTGTGTGTGTGTGTGTGTGTGTGTGTGTGTGTATAAGTATATAGGTATGCATATATCTACATATCCGTGTATGTAGTATATTGCACATGACAGTTAGAGTAAGCGAATACAGCCTTTCTTCGTCTGTTCCTAGCGCTACCTCGCTAACGTAGAAAACAGCGAAAAAGGATGGAAAGAAAGAAAAATCATATGTACATACAGAAGCGTCACAACACAATATTTCCATTTTCCTTCCCAGGACGAAGAGGCTCACAGCATCTGTTACAATGTTCATTAATACTGCATCGAGACCCCACTGGGAGGAAATTATTCACACCAAGAAGTCATTTCTCGCTCATTTTCCAACGACCAAAGCTCTCTAGAACGAAGGAGTGATGGAAGGGCGTCTGGAACTCTGTATTGTTCACTCTTTTCTTTCTTATTATTGGGCAAAAATGGATGGATTTACGAGTGGCACTGTGGGTAGAAGTGAGGATATACTGGTGACACTGTGGGTAGAAGTATGGCACTGTGTGGGTAGAAGTGAGGATATACTGGTGACACTGTGGGTAGAAGTATGGCACTGTGTGGGTAGAAGTGAGGATATACTGGTGACACTGTGGGTAGAAGTATGGCACTGTGTGGGTAGAAGTGAGGATATACTGGTGACACTGTGGGTAGAAGTGAGGATATACTGGTGGCACTGTGGTTTAAGGTGATGACTCTTGGTAGTTATAGGTGAAGTTGAGACTTTCTTGTTGTCATTATGTGAGGAAGAAATACTACACCCGTTGTCATTATTTGAGGAAGAAAGATATTACCACTTCTGCTTTTTTGCGCAATAACAACAATGATAGCTTTTCCCTCCCTCAGGATTTATATAGATACAATTGGTGTATATATTCAGATACCGAAAGCAATTTCTTTCGTTATTTCCCGAAATTCTCAGGGGGTTAAAAACACTAAAACCTTCTGATTTTCTCATTTGGGAAAAAGGAGAAAATAATCTTTTGGAGCAGAAGTCCAAATCTCACTTCAACCTTGATCGACATTTGGTGGGAAAAAAATTCTTTTATTCGTCTCTTGGGATGTGTTTGTGTAACATGCCACTGATATTCCTTCATGGTTTTCGCCAGTGAATGAGAGAGAAATTGGTAAACTCCACTTTCGGAAAAGACTTTACGTCCTATTAGTTCCCTCAAGCGCCTTCCCCACCAAAGTCTGTCGATGCCTTCTGGGGTAAACACAACAACGAAATGTATATGAGTTTCTGACCTGCTTCAAAAAAAAAGCCTTTTGTTATAGGTAGAAAAGTTACAGTGTTCAGCCTATGATACTAAATGCTTTTCTTTCTGTTTTTTTTATTTTTCTTTTTTTTTGTTACCCACCACAGCCAAAAGCTGAGCCACAGTATTCCCAGAATAGTATGGTCAACGATATTTTCCTGAAGAAGGGATGACGAATTTCTGAAGGGGAGGAAAAGAGTTTCATAGTGTATGCGCTTCTTATCTCTGTGTCTTGATGGGTTCGCATAAGTGCGACAGCTTCCAGTGGCCGTCATAATTATGGAGTTGATTTACGGTTTCCAGAATCTGTAGATCTCCTATCGGCCACACAGGGGACCATCTAAGACCTGCAGCACACTGCTCGCACACAGCTGCTCAGCCAACCTACAGGTCAGTATCCTGTGCGTACACAGCTGTCTTACCTACCCAAGTGACAGTATATTGCTGCTCGCATGTCCCTTACCTTCCCAAGGAACGGAATAGGACCTATACGGCTGTCCTACTAATCCAAGTGTCACTGTACTCCCACACACACAGCTGTCCAAACCTACCCATGGGTGAGTATAATGATCCTACACGCAGCTGCTCTTCCTACCCAAGGGTTAATATACGCGTGCATATAGCTTCCCAATTTACCTCCGGATCAATATGTTGCCACACACAGCTGCAGACAGCTGCCCTACCTGACTATGAGTCGGTGATCCTGGGCCTCGTAACATCCCCCTGGTACAGGTGCCTAGGAGGATACCAGGTTTTCTACTGTATGTTTTTTTTTTTTTTTCTGGTGAAAATAAAAAAAGGAGACAGAAAAGTTGTATCAGCTACGATCTCCAGAGTTACATGTGTTTCGAACCCAACGCGAACCAAAAAAAAACAGAGAAGTGTTATAAAATTCCTCTCTGGTTTTAAAAAGTTGTCTTTTTTCTTTCTTTTTGTCTTAGTGTTGGCAGGAGTAACCTATTGTGCCTAAATATTCCAGCCTTTTTTCAGAGGTCGATGGTCGACTCTTGAGCACGATGGTATGACCCATCGGCACGGAGATACGACCGCTAATACAGCAGTACGACCCTTGGATAAATGCGAGACACACCTTGCACTTAAGACACTCTATTACACCCAAGGGTCGTACTTTTCCTAACTGATCTTGGGTTCTACTTACACAGCACCCTATATGTGTGTGTGTGTGTGTCTCTCTCTCTCTCTCTCTCTCTCTCTCTCTCTCTCTCTCTCTCTCTCTCTCTCTCTCTCTCTCTCTCTCTCTCTCTCTCTCTCTCTCTCTGTTCAATCTGTTCTCCCTCCTCCTCCTCCCTTCCCTATCCCCATCCTCGCTCATTTCGAAAACCAATATACACGGAACAAAATAATGTCCATCAGCGTAATGTTTGCAGTCTAAATTCTACTCGTGATTGGTGAATGAATAAATCTTACATTGTTGTTCTGTACACGAGTCAAAAAAGTTCCAACCCTGCAGGCCATCAATTAACACGCTTTTTTTTTTTCGTAATCGTTTTTCGTAAGTTGCAGGTATATGTAACTTAATACCCAGTACACATAAATATAGAAATTGATTAAACAAAAATGTATGATAGTGTGTCAAAAATTGTACTCGTGTATTTTCTAAAATGATTATTCTATGATATCTTTATCTATTTTCAGCTTTCTGTTCAACATGGATATATGTTATAGTTATAGTATCATATAGGTTGCATATACAGTATCATACAGAAATGCAGAATGATAGAATATAGCTGGTATTGTAACCCACTTTATTATCACTTTTGTTTCTTTCCTTCTTTTTCTTTTCAACTTATTTCCTCCCACTTAAATGAGACATTTCCTCAAGTCTGCACATCCCAGCTGCCGAGCTTTCAGTTACCATCTTCTTCTACGATCTAAATAGCTAAACTGACACCACTTTCAGAAAACCAAACTAGCAGTTGGCCAGCGATGCACACACAGGTGGTTCTAGATTCTTGGTAATGAAAAGAACGGTTGTCTATATTGTGTTTTTCATCTTGCTGTTTGCCTTCTCTTGCCATGTATGCTTGGAAGTAAACATATATCTTTCAAACCTTAAGTTTATGTCTTCATGAAATACTTCTCACATCATAGGTTCTTGTCGTCGTGTAAAAGCACTCTGGGTGAGAATGATTCCCTCCACATTTACCTGGGTGCCCCCCAGTATCAAAGGTGTCAAATTCTATATTCCATTTTCATCGATGCTGCAATATAATAAGCATATCATATATTGATCTTGCCATAAACTGACAAGGTTCCCTTGAGCATAGTCATCTTGCAAGATGTATAGCAGCATATTTTGTACGAATTGGCCATCGGAGGGTGAGGGTAATTTACTAAATATACAGACAATAATGAAGGGTTTCTTGCCTTTTATTTTTTTTAAGATTATGACTTGATGGTCATTTTATCCCATTATGGTAGTTTATGGTAGTTTACTGGACCAACATCTCTCGCCGGATCTTAACATTAACGTAGGTAAAATAAAGACAACATTATGACTGGGATGGCACGTAACATCAACTGACTCAATAGACTTTATTACCCTTTGTAGAGAACTGTTTACTAACCATAGATGATGATAAGGTAAATTGGTTTTGACCTAATCTCTCAATATTTACGAGGGTTAAATCTTGATCTTAAATTCGAATAGGAAGTGATTTAGGTCATGAGTCTGGTAAAGAGAAGTGGTACTGTAGTTCGTCATTCAAAGGCCAAAATCTCTTTTATTTCAGACTAAAACAGTAAGTGGATGAAGATCTTTAATTACCTGTAATACTTGCATATTATCTTACGAGATGGGATCAAGAAACCTCACTTCGTAGATGATAATGATATACATGATCATGTGCACCTGTACCCTTAAAAACACAACTAATTAGATGACTTTTTCATAAAGAAACATTATTATACAAACATGTTTAATTCACATTTCGTGCTATAACTTATTTATGGTGAATACAGAGCACCAAAATAAGTCACAGACTTGGGATTTGCTGTAAAAAACCTCGAAACAGGTTCGTGAGTCTGATGGACTGTGGTGAAGACTGGGACGTGTATTATCCTTCCCTACACCTGCAATATTGTGTGGCAGACTGGAGCATCACCACCACTAGGTAGGCAGTCAGGGGAGAGTAGGACTGCTAGTCTGCTGGACAACTACACTGAGGTAGACTGTTGTACCACCACAACCTAGTGTGAGGCGGAGTGAGACACTGCAGACCCTTGGAACAGAGGAAGGGACGAATTAGTGCCTTGATAGCCACAGTACCTGATATCCACCACCCCCAGGTACAGCAGAGGTAGCCAGGGGAACCTGATGGGCTGTTCATGTGGCCACAAGAACAGTACAAACACCAGGCGGGTGGCAGATGTACCGGTACCACATAGTAAGGCCAAGTGAGGCTGATGGTCTGTGTTACAACGAGTGTAACACCAGCATCATGTGCACTACTGTGGGGCCAGCTAGGATTCCTGGTCTCATGTACACTACAGTAAGGTCAGCTAGGGTACTTCGTCTCGTGAACACCACCAGCTCGTCAAGTTCCCTCACCACAATACAATGTTTTCCCGTCAGGATTGTATCCATTGTGGTTGTTTACAGGTAGCTTGGTGCGCAGATAGATGTGAGGAAGCTGTGTGTAATCTGGCAGAGAATTATTCGTAGGATATATGAAATATACAGATTGGGAAAGAAATATACAGCTAAACAATAAGCTAAAGGTTTTTTTCAGTCCTTTGTATTCATAGAAAGTAGATAAATCATTAAATACGAGTCGCACATTTATGGCAACCAGATTTTGCAGGAGATCTGGCATCATAGATGAGGTGGGTGTAGTATGTGTAGGCCACAGTTGGTGTAGGTGGTAGTGTATTGTGTGTGGTAGTGGAGATATGACACGAGAGGTCACAGTGCCTGGCAGCAAACACTCCCAGAGGCAACAGCTCAGTTGAGAACTCAAACTTTCGAAGGTTCTTTAGTGGATGTGTTTGTGGGGAGTAAACATTTGGTTCTGGCAGGGAAGTGTGCCAGGATGGTTGGCAGGGAAATGTGGCAGGGTGGCTTCCAGGGAAGTGTACCAGGATGGTTGGTAGGGAAGTGTGGCAGGATAGATGGCAGGGAAGTGTATCAGTGTGGCTGGAGCGATTCCGAGGGTGATGTGTGAACTAGTGGGAGTCTGGTCGTGTCGGGAGCACTGGAGAGTCATCTGGGAGTGACGTGTGAACTGGAAAGCATAAAAGTGTGGACGAATCTGCCACACGCGACCATGGAAGCTCATCTCCTCCATAATTCCTGGCTCATTATGCCTCGTTCGCAGAAGGAAGGAGAATTATCTGTACGACCTTTGAGTCGGTGAAAATATTTGTCTTGGCTGTTATCCTCTGCATTACCCGAGGAAATTAGAATCTTTGAGCAATGTGCACTGTGATATGAACGTTTGCTTCGCTCTCAAGATATCCCAGTGTAATTATGAAAATAATCTGACGCCGTCAGCCGTGGCGAAAGGCAGCCGAAGGACTCAGAATATATTTTGAATCTTCCACTAAAGATAACACAATAGAATAACTTAAAACTTTACGTAAGAAAATATGTTCTAACTTGGAAAGGCGCTCAGACATTAGACAAATGAACACTTCAACTCTCTCACTAATCCACTCACAAGTTGCAGGCGACGTTGTTACAATGCTGTTGTACTTGTGTATGTTGTAGTTACATGTTGTACAGTGACTGAGAGAGTGGAGGAACAGACCAGCTGAGAGTAACATGTCCTCCTCGCAATGTTTCCCTTGAGTGTTGTCTAGGAATACGAGTCTCCTGCAACCCATTGAAAATTGGTGTGAACGCTTCACTGCAAGCGCTGGGCAACTCTCTCTCTTTCCATTAAAGATCCCTTTTGTGTCCATGATAATTTTTCTCAGGCATTTTACGTATTTCTAAAATTCTTTTATATGTTGTCTTCAGCGTATTTTGCACGTCCTGTTTTCATAATCTTATTCACGAATACGTAACTTAATTGGGAGCCCTGCGAGAGTTAAACAAGATAACCTCCCGAGATAATTGAGGCACTATCTAACATCATCACTCGGGATGTTTGTTCTTATCATTAACATCTTTGTCTTCTTTCTCCTCCTCCTCTTTTTCTGTACTGTCTTCATTATCATTGCAAACTTTATTTATCATTTATCTTTTTCAGTTTTTCTTTATTCTTCTCTTTCGCTCTCTCTAGTATTCGTTTTCTCCTTATTATTTTCATTATTCTTTCTTCTTATCATCCTAAGGAAATGACACAGTCTGAATGTAACATATTCTTTTTTCCTTTCCAACAATTTCTGACAATCTGTCTGGGTGTTTCCATCTCGTTAACACATTGTGAAATGTCTGCCCCCTGCTGGCTGCCTCCACCAGGTTGCCATCTGTCTCGACTACGTTGCCAGCTGTCCCCACCACGTTCCCATCTACGTTTCCACGACGTTACCAGTTGTGTTCACCACGTTACCATCTGTCTCTACCACGCTGCCATCTGTCTCCACTACGTTGCCAGCCATGGCCTTGTAACACTCTGGTCTCCATCCCTCTGACACGAAACTCCCGAAGAAATAAACTAAACACACTAGAATGTCCCGTTTTGGTTGCCAACGGTCGCTGTACTCTTACGGAGGAAAAGACAGTCGACTAAAACCACAATCCACAGAGCCTCTAAACTGGTCCAGCTCTGGGCAGTGGACCGCTGGCCATACTCTATGGTAACTGGGCCGTTTGAAATGAACTGGTTCATTTAGTCTCCAGTTTACCCACTGTCTCTCTCCCAAGCATTTTACCAATTACCAGAATTGGCTTAGCTATTGGGTAACGCATTCTAAATCTTGCCAATTGCCCATCGATTCTGCATTCACGTCTTTGAATGGGTTTCCCAGTAAAGCAATTAAGGAGTCCAGCGGGTGACGTCGGTATTAGAAGGGACGATAAGCGAGGGATTCCCTTCATTCAGATTGGAGGCTCTTTGATTCAGTCTATTAATCAAAGGGAGAGAGAGAGAGAGAGAGAGAGAGAGAGAGAGAGAGAGAGAGAGAGAGAGAGAGAGAGAGAGAGAGAGAGAGAGAGAGAGAGAGAGAGAGAGAGAGAGAGAGAGAGAGAGAGAGAGACTCTGAGAACTCTCCATCATCCAGGTAGCCATTATTTTGCCAGTATTCACAACATATAGTCTACCCTCCTCGGCTCTGGCCAACTTGGACTTAAAGAACTAGAAGTTGTGAGTGATAGGAGGCCTGAACTACGTGTGTCCTCCACAAGACCAAAGTGAGACACATCACGTGAAGATATTTTCTAAACTTTGATATGAGTCAAGAAAATAATTTTCTACCTTACGGCTGAGTTTATCCTGAAGACTTATACTCATAGTGCCATTGGTTGTGAGGCAAGATCAAGATTTCCCAGCCAGACATCAGGTTCCTGGGAAAATTTTGCTAAATCTTTTCTCTCCAGGAGTTCCAGAAGACATTACCTTCTGACATACGATCTTCAAACCTCGAAGTTATCCTTATCTTATCCTTCCTTCTGTTCCAAGTCTCATTGTAATATTCTTGAGGAAGTAATTGTAAGTCCTTCTCATGATTACCAAGCCAGTCATGGAGGCCCATGGCTATTAACTACGACCATCTATGTGTTTACAGTTATGTAGTGTATCTCCTTTACATCACGTCGGCTGAGGATGATGGTGAAGCCAGGGTCACCGTGGCTACAACCTGGGGTAAGGTGTTGTGAGGCCAGTATCGACCTCTGGTCGGGTGTTGTGAGGCCAGTATCGACCTCTGGTCGGGTGTTGTGAGGCAAATAACCATTTCATCATGGTAAAAATCACCTCCCTTGTCCATCTTTTTCCTTCCGTTCTTTTTTCTCAGAATTCATCTTATTTACTAATGCACTTCCTCGTTTTCTGCTGCTCTTGTGGTCTTTACTTTGTCATTTAGTGTCCAGGAAAGTTTCCTCATCTCGTTGGCCTCATTTTTCACCTTTTTCTTCTTATACTGTGCTTCTCTTGTGTCACTTCTGTCTTATTGTTTAATTCTCTGTTACTTCGAATGTGCTGCTCCTTCTGTATATATATGTGTCATCCAATCATTCGCGAGGTCTTAGGTTTCTATTCCTTTCTGTAGGCCACTTAGCCAATTAACATCGTCTCTATCTTTTCCACCCCTCTGTCTCTCTCTCTCTCTCTCTCTCTCTCTCTCTCTCTCTCTCTCTCTCTCTCTCTCTCTCTCTCTCTCTCTCTCTCTCTCTCTCTCTCTCTCTCTCTCTCTCTCTCTCTCTCTCAAGCTCTGTCCATGCGTTCTATGGCCTTTTCCATCTTCCTACTCCCTTGACGTCGCTGCTCCCTCTTCAATCAACATTTTCTCCATCCCACATTACTTTCTGCATCTCCCTCCTCCATCCCTCGATTCCACCTCGCCTTTCTACCTCCATAATATCGTCTGTGGTATTACTCTCATTTTGGTCCTTCATCCACTCGTTGCCCCATTTTGTTCATGGAGGAGAAGGGTTAAGAAGGGAGAAAGGAGAATAAACGAAAGAGAAATTTAAGAGAAGATGAATGAGTAAAGAGAGAAAAAAAGGGAGGTTAAAGAGGACGAGAGGGAGGGAATGAATAAGAGAAACTGCATCTCAAATGAGAGAGAAGATTAAGGAGAGTGGGAAAAAGAAGATGAGGTTATGAGGAGAGAAGAATGAGTAATAAGAGATATATGGAGACTATGAGAGGCACAGAAGAGGGCAGCAGGAATGGGAAATTACAACGAAGGTAAGAAGAGATAATGGTACGCAAATTGCCTTATATTATACATAGTGAATATTAAAGAAAACATACACTTGTGGTCCTCCAGAAATGAATTCATGGCAATTTTTTGTTGAGCTAATCTACCAGAGATCATCTTCTATATTTCCTCAATATGACCTTTATAGAATATAGTTTTAGTTTATGTATTAGAATGACAAAGCAAAGGAACCAAAAAAAAAAAGAAAGTGAAAACAAAAAACGTAAGAAGTAGAAGGATTTATAATGGCTTATGAAATGTAACCAGAGTTGAGTCTAACAAACACACAAATATCTA
This sequence comes from Panulirus ornatus, assembly GCF_036320965.1. NCBI lineage: Eukaryota > Metazoa > Arthropoda > Malacostraca > Decapoda > Palinuridae > Panulirus > Panulirus ornatus. Next base: position 8,910,739 of record NC_092281.1, read on the forward strand.
AGGGAAAGCAGTCACTTACTGGAAGGGTTATATGGTAGCAGACATGCAAGGGGTACATGCAAGCACACACACACACACACACACACACACACACACACACATGGGATACAGCGGAGCAGATATACACAAAGGATACAGGGCAACAGACAAGCCAGGATTAAAAAATACGAGGAAGGCTGGACTTAGGGGACGTTATCAATGCAGGAAGCACAGAGGGACACTAGGAGAACCAAAACAAGAGATCGGGCCACTCACACGAACACAGGGCTTGGTGTTAAGCTTCTTATCTGGGTAGACAACAAGTGATGGCTCTGGACGATAACCTCCCGTGTCAACATTGGCATGAAGCAAGGATTCTGATGATCAGGTCATCAGCCAATGTTTGTCTGAACGAAAGAATTGCTACCGTTAATCTAAAAAGGGATCTCTCCTGTTAATCTCGAAATGCGTTTGACTGCCAATTAGTGTCATCCCAATTTTTCTCTTGTCCTGTTCGGCTATACCTCGCCCAAGCGAGTCCGGCTACAATGAGATTTGTAAATGCCAATTGGTTTATCTCTACCTCTTTCGATGAACCTGGACCCTACGAAGGGATTAGCCAACAACTGGTTTATATCTGTCTCCTTTTATGTGCCTGGAAGGTTTATATATGAGGTGATTAGCTAACAACTGGTTTACCCTTATCTTTTATGAGCCTGGCTACCAACCGTTTTGTCTCTGTCTCTCTGATGAGTATATCTGGCAGCTGCTGCTTTACAGCATCTCTCTATCTCTCGTGAATGTGGCTGACCACCACCTGGTGTGCCTTTATGTACCTGATGAGTCTGGCTAACAAGAGCTTTCTCCCGAGCCTCAGTGTCTGGTCTCAAACATGCAGCAGAGTTCATGGAGCTACGTAAAGGACCAGCAGTGTTATTTTTTTTCTTTGGAGGGGAGACTCTTTTCCGGAGAGTTTGCTCAGCTCTTCTGCAGGTGAGTGGTTAGTTCCCCCGAGGAAGGAGGTGAGGGGAAGGAGCTGAGCGGTGGCTCCTACTGCAGTGGGAAGAGCAGGAGGGGCTAAGAAAGGTAGGTAGGTACATGTGGAAACAAAACTGGCTGGTTGTGGGACTGAGGAGGAAAAGAAAGTGGAGTATGAGGTTGGGAGGCGACAAATGTGGAAGATGAAAACAGCAAAAGTGGAGAGAGAGAGAGAGAGAGAGAGAGAGAGAGAGAGAGAGAGAGAGAGAGAGAGAGAGAGAGAGAGAGAGAGAGAGAGAGAGATGAGGTGTGGTGGAAGGGACAACGCAGGAGAAAGGAGGACCCCGAGGAGGAGGAGTTGAACTTTGAGGCTAAAACTTTAGAAGTAAGCAGAAACAAAATGCATCCAGCAGTGGAAGGCTGGCGGAAGGAGACATCTGTCTGTCTGTCGGAAGGAAGGGAACACGAAAAAGCGGTGGAAGAAGAGACAGAAAGACGTGGCACAAACAGCGGGGGAAGAAGAGACAGGGAGCCGCAGACAGCTGAAGTATGAGGGAATGAGGTGGTGTGTGCGGGGCTTCTGTGAATGGGACGTAGCTCGGGAGAGATGCAGATCTGATGAGAAGAAAAACAATGTCTTGAAATCATAAGTCGAGCATCACATTACCAGAGTTTTGTGTACCTTTACAAACGTCAGGGGAAGCTGTTCATGTTGAAACATGCCAGCGCATTTAATATACAAACTGAAAAATAAGGAAAATAACATTTTCTCAACCATGATTCATTTTCCAGTGATAAAACTGTGTCTTTCCATATGAAAAGAAATCACATGTACCTCTAAGGCAGTGGCTGACAAGGTCACAACATCTACAGGTGATGGTAAAACACCACTCACGATAATGTATCGTAAACAAACTCAAGGAAAAAAAATGAAAAGCTATCAACTTCGTCTCAAGATGTCAGACGAGATCAATCTGTGTGTCACTTTTGACTTGGTTGACAGTGAGTGAGGTTTATGACAGCCGGAGGAGATAAGGATCATCTGTCCAAGGTGTTGAACCACTGGTAGGTCTTGCTATAACAAAACTCTCACCAGGTAAATTAGAGATGGCGAGTCAGGCAAGTGTTGATCATACATGCATGAAGGTACGTATATATTTCTCTCTCTCTCTCTCTCTCTCTCTCTCTCTCTCTCTCTCTCTCTCTCTCTCTCTCTCTCTCTCTCTCTCTCTCTCTCTCTCTCTCTCTCTCTCTCTCTCTCTCTCTCTCTCTCTCTCTCTCTAAGGTGTAATACACTCCCAGCAACACCACCTGTTCACACACACACACACACACACACAACCATCATCCAGACAACTTCACATGTTCCAATTATCTCCCTGACACGTAAATACATTCATATATATATTTTTTTCTTTTTGCTTTACAACGAATGTTTGCCCAACAGATCATGTTTACTGCAGAGTCTCCAGACCAGTGGGGGAGTGTTGACTGCATGCAACATTAACTGGTCCAGGTTTGGTTCATTTTGCAACCATATTGACTAGCAGAGTCATACTGCAGTGGTGTTCTCTCATCAAAGCTCTCTTACAAGTTAGACACATTTACTAATACGAGAGTAACATTACACACACACACACACACACACATATATATATATATATATATATATATATATATATATATATATATATATATATATATATATATATATATATATATATATATATATATATATATATATATATATATATATATATATATATATGCATCTTCATTAGCTATTTCTTAATCATTTTCTCCATCCTTTCTGTGTGCATCTGATCGTCTTCATCCTAAACACAAATTTTCTGTTTTCTGTTAAAGTAAATTTTGTTCCTGCAGTCATTATTTACCGGATTTTCCGTCGGGCTATTCAGCTTGGTGATGCTATATGCAGATCGCAAATGAATTGTTTAATGAAAACCTACAAAGCTAATTAAAAAAAATGTATATTTCACAATGATTTACTTTAGTTTTGATGTGCGATTCCATTATTGGTCAAATTAATTTCATAATCACTTGCTGTAAATACCATGCTATAGACAGATAAGTGAATACCAGGGCGCATTGTTTGTTAATTGCTGACAAATTCGATTGATTTGGAGTTTTATTCTCCATTCATTATCTAGCCAACAGCTACAGACGAGTAATCATTCCCAGCAACCAATTCTCCCAGCAATTCCGTAAAGATTACTTCGTTAGTGTATTTGCAGGGTTACATACATCACGTAAGCTAATGTCAGTATCATTGTTTATCTTGATAGATGTCTTTTGAGTTTATTTCCCAAATTCTGGATAATCAGTCACAGGAATAAGACCTTCTAAGAGAGAGGAGGGCTGAAAACACACACACACACACACACACACACACACACACACACACACACACACACACACCACTGGATTATGAGCTTCTGTGTTCGAAAAGAAGACACGAACCGTAGACCCACATGCACACGTCGGGAGCCATGTGCTTCCTGGACTATGTGGACAGGAGACGAGTCTTTGGTGTAGACAGAAGACACATCCTAGATCTAGACAGAGAACAAATCCTGGGTCTTGGCAGTAGACTAGAGTCGTGATCTCATGTGCACATTACTTAACCCTTTCCTCCAGAGTACAATCTGACCAAATCACTACCATTATTTCTACCAAGTGATGAGAACCTGAGCTTTGTTTGCTTTCTATAAAAGACATAGCTCAATCTGACCAGGTCTGTTAAACATCTGAGCTAAAAAGATGAGAAACTGTGTCGCTAACTTTCCGCTCAGGTCGGTAAGCGATTTTGGAGACGAAATTCCAACGTCAGCTCTTTCCTGGTCTCGCGTGTCGCTGGTGTGACAAGAATAGAGAGATCTAGAAGCTCAGAGAGAGAGAGAGAGAGAGAGAGAGAGAGAGAGAGAGAGAGAGAGAGAGAGAGAGAGAGAGAGAGAGAAGGTGAGGGAAAGAGGCAAAAGGAGTGACAACAGACAGACCACAAAGACCCACCTAACAAGTGTTAAACAAACGGCTCCTCACCTGGCAACGTCCTCGGCAGTCGTGTCCTAAGCGTTCCCCAGGACTCATACCACCACCCACTTACCTCCTTCAGGACGCAGGGCACTGCCTCTCCCTCCACTCCCACTACCATCTCCCTTACACTTGAGTCCTTTGCCGCTTCCCTCAACCCTCTCCCTCGCTCTTAGGTCCTCACACGACCCTTTCCACCATCCTCTCCCACATTTCTTAGTCCTCATATGAGACATCTTGGTGGACAAACCCATCCTACAGATGGCCACAAGGATTCACCGAGAGACTAGTAGACTGGATGAATGTCTTCGGATCGTGGACCGTCTTGGATAATAGGTCATACGACTGAACAAGACCTAATTACGCCCTGAGAAGTGGTCCCACCCACCGAGACCCCGAGCACGACCCAGGAGTCTGCCAGGAGGACGTCACACGCATCATAAACAGTCAAGAGGTGGGTCCCTCCATAATGCTCCGCTCATTACTTCTCCCTTGGGAATGGTAAGGTAATTAAGGTACCGAGAACTAGGGATGGAGGAGATAATTCCCAAAGTTAATTTCCTATTTTTCGAGTGACACACACTGACGTATATTACGCGTGTGAGGAGACGCTGACTATGCACCTTACAACCCTAAGGGAATGATGATATGGTTCAGTTTCCCGTTTTCTATTTCATTATGAGAGAATGAACTGAAAGTGCAACGTAAGACAATAGACCAATTCATCGTTATCACTCTCATACCTCTCATCTGCAGGACAAGAGGCCCTCTCTCCCTTGTTCCCCTACTCAACAATGTTTCGTTTTGTTCCCTCCGTCACGGGTCGGCCTAACGCCTTAACGGGCCTAACAGCGTCATCAAGTGATCACATCGTTTGTCTTGCGTTTACCTTGTTTAAGCGTCGTTTACTATACCGTATAGTGCATACTATACTGTATAATGAATGGCTCTATGTTTGTATTCTTACTAGATGACAGAATATTATGAAAATTTGCTCATAAGGGTTGACTGCTGTTAGTGCCAAAACCAAACAAAACAAAAGTTTGGAGGACAAAGTGATTGTTTTGTTAGGTTATCTTCATCACCAGCTCCTCCACTTCTTCCTTCCTCATCTCGGGTCTCTCCTGCCAAAAGACGGGTCGCTCCTCCCACCACCGGCCAACAGCATGTGCACCCTCAGGTCTGTGCTAAAGAGCGCCATCCTCACTGGTGCTGGGGTACTGGTGCGCGTAGGAGGAGAATGTGGAAAGAGCGGGCGGTGTGAGGTAACCTGGGAGGGCGTCCTTTGACTAGGATTATTGTGTTAAGACACGTCTCACGCTTGGCTCGTTGGTTGGCTCTTGAATAAGTGTAAGTCCTTTGATCTGTTCTGACGCTTCCATCTCTCTCTCTCTCTCTCTCTCTCTCTCTCTCTCTCTCTCTCTCTCTCTCTCTCTCTCTCTCTCTCTCTCTCTCTCTCTCTCTCTTTCCCGCGATCTCCTCTGCTCTTCAGTTCCCTCCCCGCTCCGTCGTCTCCTCCTCCTCCTCCTTTTCCCATGCTCGACCTTCCTCGCTCTCCTGTGCCGTCCATTGTCCTCTCTTATCGTCCTATGCATAACAGTGCAGTATCATGTCCTGGCTCATCACTCTCCTCCTCCTCCTGAGGCAGCGAGAGACACAGACACCAGCAGCAACAGAAGGTCGCATGGTAACAACATTTTTCCATTTTGGAGGACCACCGTTATGTGAAGACGTGGGTCCATAATCCCTGCCATTTGCATATACGAGAGTAGTGTTGCAAGGTAATGACGTAGATATCTAAAACAAGATAGACTAGACAGATAAACTGTGTTGAGAAATTTCCTCAATGTTTAGATATATTTTTTTCTATTTATACTCCGAGCCTGAATGTGTATTTTCATTAAGAATGTAAAATTGCTACATTTTATCACTCATATTTAACTTCAAAATGATTATTTCTATTGCTTTTCAAAGCATTAATCAGCGGAAATTAGTACTGCAGGTTTTATGAATATTACCTAGAAAATATCCAGCATTCTATGTTTCCATAGAAAAACTATTGAATGAATTTTGCCGTTGATGAAATGCTAAGGACGACTAGATCGTACAAAAAAGATAGTGGCTGAAGGCGGTAGCTAGCCATTGGACACAGACAGTAACAAGATAGACAGACACTCTAATACTGACAATAAAATTTCCAACGAAAGAGAGAAAAAGATACTTTAAGAACCATAGATTGTTGCTCTGTTTCACACAATCAACATGGTCTGAGATGGTGGAAAAAGGAGTATATTTTTTACGGTGGAAGATAACCGTACAACAGATTGAGAGAGACAGACAGATGGACAGGTAGACAGAGAGGCAGACAGAATGAGACACAGAGGGAAAAGAATTAAAGGTTGTGAGAGAACAGCAGAAAATAAGAGTAAAGATCTAACCTATACCCACCAGAAAGCATGACAAAAAGTAACTAAACATGATGAAATAGACTTAAAAGTACGAGAAAAAATGAAATGTAAGGTCGACCCTCATCTCCAAGATGGACAAGTTCCTCCTGTGTGTGGGTGGCGACGCCAGACATTATCACGTCCTGAGCACGTTAGCCCACAACCTCTGCACAATGGTCGTCCTTCGCGTTGTAAGAATTTTCCAAGTCCTGAGTACTCCAGAAACTTTCTCCTCCCACGTGACTTGTGTGTAGGCGGTTGACTTACGTGATGGCGAGAACAAGATGCGTTTTAGTGTGTCTTCCTTATGCTTGTGGGTAAGAAGTGTTTCCACATATATCTCTATGGTTGTAGGTAAAAAATATCTACATATATCTGTGGTTGTAGGTGAGAAATGCTTCTACATATCTCTGTGGTTGTGAGCAAGAAGCATCTGCCTATGATATTTCGTAGTTGAATACCTTTGGCCATTAGTGTGTGTAGCGATGTGAGCCACAAGGTTCCTGTTGCTGCTTCGATAACTCCAGTAACTCTGTCTCTTAGATTACGTGGACAATAACAGCTTTATCCTCGGCGAAATTGGCAGTAGTGGCCTGGCTCTGTGGTGTTGCTGAAGAATGAGATCGGCCGTGTCTGTGGTGCTGTGGAGAAACAGATTTTTGTGTCTGTTGTCGTCTGGACACTAACGCTCAGCTTCTCTTGTTGTGTGGACGGAGGATCTGTTTTTTTTATTTGTGGCCATGGAGAAGACTTTTTTTTTTCATCGAGAGGTGGAGCTGCAAGGGGACGCAGGAGAGATATGTGTCTGTTGATGTAAGCAGTCGGGTTTCGCTTGCTTTTTCCTGTATAAAAATATCAAACATGGATCACGAAATAGAATATAGCGGATTCCAGCTCAGTTCGCTTGAGTGAGCTGCTTTCGTCCGAATGACAAGTTTTCCGCGTACTCTCGTTGACTCTCGTAACTTCACGTGTGTTGCTGCTGGACATGCCTTTACCAGTCCCATGAATAGTTTATGAGGACCGCTCTGTGTGTGTGTGTGTGTGTCCCAGGCAGGATACAGTGTTTATGGCTGACAGTTTCTTAGTTGTGGTATCACAGTCCCTAACAAAAGCTACCGACGTCTGCAACTTACCCTACAGATCTGGTTAATGCCTCCAAGACGTTGGTTTATGCCCCATACTGCCTGTAACACATCTCCCATTCCCACTTCCAGCATAAATGTCTTCAAACTACCTCCCCTATCCTGGACTAACCCTATGTTCTATACCATTAGCCAGCCCTTCCTTTCTCCACGCTACATCCACCACCTTCACAGTATGAACGTCTTCCGTGCCGAAACCCACACCTAAACCACCATACCATACCATCACGTAATCCCGCTATAAACTAAACCACATCCCCGACTATAAACAAGCTCAAACCCTAAACCCTTAAACCATTCCCGTCGGCCCTAAACCACTGCAACCTTACGTTAAGAGGTCGTTGTGTTTCTACGGCTACAGCACATACCATAAACCACCCACACTCATTTACGTCGCCCATGGTCCTCCCTTTACTGTCTGGCAAGATCCCCCCCAACGAACCACCCGGTCTGCCTTGGCTTCCTGGGGGAGGGAGTCCACCACGTGCTGTCTGGCAAGATCGTCTGCAATCTTACTTGGATCTTTCCCCCAGGACCCACAGAGTCTTCCATCCATGCTCGCTGGTGAATCTTTATCGAACTCGTATCTCTTGGCCTTGGTCTCTTTGAGCATTAATATGATTAAGGTATCTAGTTACCTTTTTTTTCTTTACCCTACCTGCTAGAAATCAACAGGTCATAATCAGTTTATGAAGACAATTAATTTTTATGATCACACAAAGGAAACACAGTTGATTATCCAAAATAGAACTTTTTTGACCTAGGTCATTAATCATTAATCAACATGAAGAATTGAATTTGTGAGATGTTTAAGGATGTATAAGAGAACAGTTCAAAAAAAAAGGGAAAAAAATGCAAGAATAATCTGCATAAAGATTATCTCATCTTTGCACACTTAATCCAGAGACCGGATCAAGGATCGAAAAATTACGTATGATTAAGAAACTGTTTATCATGTGTAGCTGTCTGTTCTAATTGGGTTAAAGATTGATAACACAAGTAGTATGATAAAATGCATCTTAAGCAAGGCTTTCTTCACCAAACCATTCTCCATGACTCTCTAAGCCTCCACCTTACATCTGCCACCCTGTCAACAAACACATTTAGCAGTCCTTGAATATCTCAACTCTTCTCTTAAGAACACCACGACAATTACTTTTTATAAAATGAAACACAAGAGCTGCCTTAATCACTCCTGCAGTTATAAATAGGGTCTTTAAGGGTAACTATCCTTTGCCACAGTTACTAGCATGAGGTCTAGTACATATTTCGTATGAACGCATTAAGTACTGGGGATGTGAAATGGGACTCTGGACTAATCTCATACAATCTCATTACTGGCCTACATTAAACGACCGTAGAGTCAATCTCTGATTACTAGAGAGCTCTTAACGGCTTACCCACATCTACACACCCCCTCATCCATGGAAGAGGAGCCTAATTTTCTGGACTAGTTCACTTGTTCATTTCTAGTTCACCTGCTTATCTTCGTTGTAAAAGATTTTATGCATTATATCTCTTGGAGGGGAGTTTTCGTGAGCGATCAGCCCAAGGATAGTTCATACACTCAATGACCATCGAGCCAAAGCCACATTCACACTTGCCCAACACCTCAGTTCTAAGACACGACAGCGTATGACCAAAAGGCGACCTTCCTTCTCTCTTTTTACGCGTTCGTACTCCTCTTGTAAGCCTCGTAAGGTGGGACTCCAGGGGCCGGAGGAATGACTCCTAATTGCAGTTTTTACTGGAATAAGTTTCGTCTAAACACTTGAAAAAGTGAAATTAGATCGGGAGTTTAGCCATTAAAAGGCAGAAGTTACTGTTGCAAGAAGAGACAACAAAAAGGCGTAAACCAGCACCTCTCCTTACCATATCTTGACTCCGTCGTAGGTTAGAAAAACAGGAAAGGAAAGAAGAAAGTCTATATCTTCCCTTCAACAGGCAGCACACCTCGTAGCAACCTGAAAACTTTAAAACTGCGTTGCCACTCTATAGACACAGAAGTGTTGCCACTCTCCAGACACAGAAGTGTTGTCACTCTACAGACACAGAGGTGTCGCCACTCCACAGACATAGAAGTGTTGCCACTCTCCAGACATAGAAGTGTTGCCACTCTCCAGACACAGAGGTGTTGTCACTCTCCAGACACAGAGGTGTCGCCACTCCACAGACATAGAAGTGTTGCCACTCTCCAGACACAGAGGTGTTGCCACTCCACAGACATAGAGGTGTTGCCACTCTCCAGACACAGAGGTGTTGCCACTCTCCAGACACAGAGGTGTTGCCACTCTCCAGACACAGAAGTGTTGCCACTCTCCAGACACAGAGGGAGAGAGCAACAAAAAGGAACAGGTGGTTAATGCCCTTCCATATGCATCAGGTGTCTTTCAGCCAGAACCAACGTCTCGCTCATGGTATGATGGCTCGGCACTCCCAAGATGATAAATGTCAGTTAAGAAAATGTGGAAAAAATGTTTAAATAATGTGAAAACAAGAAATTTTGTCTGTAATAGGAATGATGTAAGTTAGAGTTATACAACATAAATTAGGAGAGCATGGTTTCCACTTACTTCTACAACGTATTCCTAGACACTTAACTCTGCTCCACACCTGACAACCAGGACTAAACTCTTTTGAATACACCACAGCACCAGGTCACTCTCCTTTCCATACCACGACAAAGCAAAGAACGATGTCATCCACAGGAAACTCTGGCACAAACATTGTCACACACGTAAGAATGGTAGTAGCCACACCATCATAAACACTCCTCCCTACTGTCCACACCAATAGTGGCTATACCATAACAAACACTCAACCCTACTTCCCACACTATCACACACACACCAAGTACGCTTCTGGTCACTTCACCACAAACCCGCATATCTACTCCTTAGGCCATCACACATACATACAACAATGGTGGCTACATCATCATAAACACCAAGATCTACTGCCTGCCATACAAAGGACTTAACACCAAAACACGAAAAAAAGAGAATCTAACTTTGTAATCCCTGCATCACGTACATTTCAATTCAACCTCCTGCACATAAGTTAGACCAATATTTTTCTAGTAATGTACTGGTAATGGGAAGCCTTACAATAGCAAAGGCATTTGGGCAGAAGCTACGAGCAGCGTGGAGATGGCGTGGAAACTACGAGCAGTGTGTAGATGGCGTGGAAGCTACGAGCAGTGTGGAGATGGCGTGGAAACTACGAGCAGTGTGTAGATGGCGTGGAAGCTACGAGCAGTGTGGAGATGGCGTGGAAACTACGAGCAGTGTGTAGATGGCGTGGATGCTACGAGCAGTGTGGAGATGGCGTGGAAACTACGAGCAGTGTGTAGATGGCGTGGAAACTACGAGCAGTGTGTAGATGGCGTGTAGGTGCTGGTGATCTGTGTCGCGACATGAAGGACATATACACTTGCCCATCTCAAGGTATAATAATTGGACCAGAGGAATTAGTACTTCATTATGTCTGATATATAATGTTCGTCTACAAATACCTTTTCCTTTCATGTTTCGCTACCTCTTAAACTATTTCATTCAAATGTCATTTATTATCTAAACGTCTGTTTGTTTGTCTATTTTACTTCCTGTTTTCATTTCTATCAGACACACACACAGTCATAAATACACAGAAAACACACACACACAGACACACACACGCACACAGACACACACAAACACACACACACACACAAACACAAGTAATCCAACACAACTTTAAGCAACCATGAAAAGCAACAGCGACACCAAATTCCAACGAACACGATACGGTTGCATCATATTATCCCAGAATTACCTCACAGCAGGGGATAAGGAAGTGCTTCTCTGGGACCCCCTAAATTTCACCCACAACTACAGTAGAAGATCAGATCACTGGAGTAATGAAATTCCTCCAACGCATGGAAAATGTGAGCCTTGGTTATATCATCATGCCTCACGGCGGCAATACTTCGCACCTCATCGTCCCGAAACTGCCTCACAGTAGCCAGTAATGAAGTCATTCCTAAACCTGTAACCTTATCCAGGGTTTCACCATGTTCCTTACTTGGTATATATACATAGAGAAGATTAAGAGACGGGGCAACACGAGTGTAGAACTCTCCCCATAACACACACACACACACACACACACACACACAGCAATCCGTACACGCACAATATGAATATTCAGTGAAGATTACTAATGTAAATACCATAGTCTGGAGGCTTAAGGAAATTGCTAGTAAGATCTACAAACACCATGATATTCATTTTCTCTTTAGCTACTTCTAGTTCTCCTTCCCTTGCCTTCCTTCCTTTCTCCATCTTTATATTCCTCCCTTTATCACTTATTTATCAATTTCCTTCCTCCTTCTCTCCGGTTAACATCTCCCTCTCACCAGCCTCTCCTTCCTACCTTCCCTCCCTTGTGCGAAAACGGAAGGTGCACTAAGCTTGCCATTACCTGATTTGCATGAGGTAAACCAATTAGCAGAGTCTGGGGGTGTTCTCATGACCTGTACCAGACACACTTGCCAGTCTGTGTATGAAGCAGGTCCTGACCTGTGCATGGCGCACTTCCCAGTCAGTGGGTGTAGCAGGTCTTGACCTGTGCCTGACGCAGGAGTGTACATGGTATGAGAAACAAAAACGATTTAAAACTTTGTGTTGCTTTAATAACCTACATCATAGGTCGCTGGCAAGTTAAACCCAACTAACACACAGTAACAGAAAGTAAGTTTGACCCGATTTTGCCTTTTCCTATCAGCTCATTACTGGGTCAGACTTCATGTGATAATTACTGTCAGAAAGTAATTACAATCTGCACCAGCATCCTTGCTCCAGGTGTATATACTGCTATGATCTGGTAATTAACCAGATTGCGTCTCTTAACAACTATCGTAATTAACCTCTTTTACTTCACTTTTTGACTGTTACAGTTAATTATCTCCCTAAAAGTGCTTACCTCTCTCTCTCTCTCTCTCTCTCTCTCTCTCTCTCTCTCTCTCTCTCTCTCTCTCTCTCTCTCTCTCTCTCTCTCTCTCTCTCTCTCTCTCTCTCTCTCTCTCTCTCTCTCTCTCTCTCTCTCTCCTTCTTCTTCTTCTTGTTCTCATTCTTCTTCCCCTGCGTATTTTCTTTTACCATATCCAGTTATTCTTCCTGTACTGATACTATTTACAATTCGCTAGAGGAACAGCTTTCTGAAGATGGTGAAATCGTTAGGTCTGGGATTCTAATTATCATCATTCGTATCTAAGTCTTAATCAAGGAGCTTCATCCTCACTTCACGAACACAGCGTGCGAGCTAGCAAGTTTCTCACTTCTTTAACTCTAGGATGACCAAATGGGCCAAAGGTAAGTTGGAGGAGTAGCAAATGTATTAATGTATCTCCTCACATCTTTAAGATATCGGAGGCAATTTTCAGACATATCTCACTGGTTTTGATAAATTTTAAGCCATCACATTACGGATAAAAGTTCCTGGAAACAACTGGTGGATTTATTCTTGATGTATCCTACATTAGATGTATTCTTATCGTATCATACAGTGTTTTCCTTCTCTAGGCTTCCAATGTCAGCGTTTAGAATTGAACTAAGTAATCTGTTCTCAGCACTTACAAAACCCTGAAAGATGGTGTTTTTTGACATTAAAAAGGGACAGTATTTCTTGGTCGAAAAAAATCTCTTTCCTGATAGATCTATATACAACTAAACATTGTCCCAAATTTCATTTGCGCGAGCAAAGTATGTAACAGATATGTATTAGTAGAGACATGAAATGGCAAGATCTAACATGAACCTTTCTTTATTGACTTACTATATCACTAACATCGTTGTAAGGTTTCGCAACCGAGGATGTAGATCTCGCGGGTCGACACCATTACACCGTTTCCGTACCTCATACCTTCCTGCAGACTTATCACCCCTGGGTAAGACGACACGTACCTCGTAAGGCATTTACAGTTATGATTTACGTTTCACAAACACACACACACACACACACACACACACACACACACACACACACGTAATTTATGCCCTCCCCCTGTCCCTCAAACTGGGAGTAACTGTGAGGTCAGTCTTGCTCAGGTGAAGAGCTCATAGAAACTTGTTAATGTTTTGCTCTTTGGTTACGTGACCTGCCAGCGACCAGGATGGATCCTGAGGTAGCGATGGAGACTCAACAGGGAATAAAGTCTGTGTGTGGGGCTGCAAAATTTGAGGAGTAGGTAGGCTGTGCGAGAGGCAGTCTATGGGAATGACGGTCTGTCTGGGCCACAGACAGTCTCTGGGGACGGAAGCCTGATGGGAACTACTGCCTCGCTTTGGGGAAATGATGATGGCAACAAATAGCTTCCTTCTTCAGATGAATGTATCAGCAAACAGTCGTAAACAACATAACCACAATATACCATCAAGCCACACGATTTAAGTAGGTCCTCTAAGTCAGTGTATATATCAGACTGGCATTGTAAGTATATACCTTAAGTTACGGGATATAGAAAATGGAGATGTAAGGTGTAAGTCTGGAATATAGATTTAAGTTTACATATTGGCAACTTCTGGAGACTGGAGGTAAAGGCAAGAAGCTGTAAGTAAGAGAAGAAGACAAACTTTTCAGGTATTTCAGACAGCTAACTACTGTGGGTAAAATGTTCAGCTCAGCAGGTGAAATGTGGGAGTTAATAATGTTTCCTGTAACGCTTTCTTTTACGTCCTTCACAGGAAACGAAAATATGTAACACAGGCTTCCGTGATGTAATGGTTATCTCTCTCTCTCTCTCTCTCTCTCTCTCTCTCTCTCTCTCTCTCTCTCTCTCTCTCTCTCTCTCTCTCTCTCTCTCTCTCTCTCTCTCTCTCTCTCTCTCTCTCTCTCTCTCTCTCTCTCTCTCTCTCTCCACCTGGAATATTCATGGTGCGCCACCTGGAATATTCATGGTGTGCCACCTGGAATATTCATAGTGCACCACCTGGAATATTCATGGGGCGCCACCTGGAACGTTTACCGTGATGCATCTCAACACCTGAGTATGGAATGCCAGTTCCTCAGGAACCTGCTGTCTATACCTTCATGTATACCGTCCCGCGGGACAGAGGCTGCAGTAATCCCAGGGATATCATGGGACGGAGAGCATCTGGGGATACATCCCATGTTGTGTTATCATGGAATATATGAAGTTCCTCCTTTCTATATTTGTCAGTATGAGACCATGAAGACTTAGGGGGAAGGAGAGATAACATTTGTTACGTAACAGAAAGAAAATAGATAAATAAAGCTTTTATTCTATATACTATTTTCTGTGCATTGTAGATAGATGCTTTGGCCTTGTTGTGGGACCCTGATATACATTAAAGAGCTCATGACCTGAATTATGGATACGTTCTTTAACGTCTGGGAAGAACTGTGCCTGAGAGAGAGAGTTTATGGTGAGTGTTGTAGAAGTTTGGATTGTTGTGTGATGGGGCAGAAAGCATTTCCCAGAAGACTCTGATTAGAATGTGGGCCATTGTATGTTTATAAAAAACTTGGAAGGTGACCAGAGGTATATGATAAGAGGACGAACATAATCTATATTTCTTACTGTGAAAGTGTGGGCTTGTATACAGGATATCTGTAGGCAAGAGATTTATGAATGTAGGCAAAAGAAATCGTTTGGTGTTGGTGTTTTGCGTTGTCTGCTAAATAGAAACCCAGATGTAAGTAAACTAAATTCTCCGCTTGAAGGT
This sequence comes from Panulirus ornatus, assembly GCF_036320965.1. Taxonomy (NCBI): domain Eukaryota; kingdom Metazoa; phylum Arthropoda; class Malacostraca; order Decapoda; family Palinuridae; genus Panulirus; species Panulirus ornatus. Next base: position 8,926,063 of record NC_092281.1, read on the forward strand.
ATACAGTCCTCTCAAAATATTTACACCCCTCATGAAGGCCATCGAGGCAGTAACTCGTGGGATATTACGAGAGTTTACGAGAATAAACAAACAACATTTGGGCAAGGTAGGCGAGGCTCATCTGTAGGTTTATGTGTTAGAATTCTGTTGTTTTATGTGAATTAGTAGTCAGTTTTTTATGTTCCCAAACACTGTAGAGGTATTGGTATGAGGGAGCGGATATTTTGACAAGAATTGCCTCTCGTACTATATTTGTTATACATCTATAACGAAGAAGGTTTCATTGCGGTACACTAAGACCAGAAGGTGTCCCTACACATGACGAAGAACTCTACCGTCACATCAGTACAGGCAAGATATCATAGACTCTATATTTCTTACTTCACTGGGAATATAAGCTCCTCCTCATGTCACGACGAAAACAGTTCTGCTTCCCACATATCTATAGACGGCAAACTCTGATCCTCTCACTACCAAATACACTTACGACTGCTCTCCACATTATCATAACACACTGCATACAATATCATCTGATTTCTACATAACGTAAAGACTACACTTATCTGCATTTTCTGCAGTCTTTATATTTCTGAGAGAATATAGATATATAGACAGACTTGAATGCATCAACTGGTAATGCATACATCGTTGCACTCAATCTAATCTACAATATATTTCCTGATGTAACCGTAAGTTTTTAAAAAAGATTGTGTTTTTTCTAACGCTTTTTTTTTTCTTTTCATTTCCTTTCTTTCTTATGTCTAGCCTTCTTATCGCGGAGTTCCTGGTTGGCCTTTAGAGTGTGGGAATAGTCTCAAAATGACTCTTGAAGCGATAAGCGAGAAATGTATGAAAACTGCCAAACTAGGGTAATGCCATAATGTTCCCCAGTCTCAGGCGTCTTCATATGCATGCCTGTGCATGGCCACCCATCCAGTCGAGCCAGACAAGCATTGCATGCATACTGTATTCAGCAAGCTGATATTCTACTGATGATTACAGACCTTCTCTGGCAAACACCGCCACCTAGATTCATTTGCATACGTTCATTGGGCACGAACACAGCCAAACACACATGTAGATAAATGGAAGAGAATGACAGAGGTCGTGGGTAATGTGGACAGTATACATACATTCAAGAGGTCGTATAACAGGAGAGAAAGTTCAAGAATTTGGGACTTGTCATTCCTATTGCACTGTTCATGTTATGGTCAGTTCTTTCTCCTCCACTTCTGTCATTCTCATCTTCCCTTTCTCATAATCCTTTATCCACTCCTCTCTCCTATCCTCCTCACCCGCTTCCTCTTCCTCGTTCTTTCATATTCCAGCTCCTTCTTCCCTTTTCTCCTTTCTTTTATTTACTTATCATTTCTTGTAACTTATACTACTGTAACTATCGTTCTCCTTTTTGAACCCCTTTTCAAAGAGTTATCCACTATTCCTCCATCCTTTCCTTCCTCTTGCTTCTCTTCTACATCTTTCTCTTACCCCTCTTCTCCATCCTCTGCTTGTCATCTCCAGCCAGTCTACCAGAGGAGTCCTGGTTGATCTTCTCCAGTCGAACCTGGGACTTCTATCCTCTGGAACACCACTCATTTCTCTGGACCAAATTCTGGTCCCGCCCGCCGCCACTCTGCTGGAAACCCAGACCCGTTCCAGCGGCACTCCCAGGCCCGTTTCATCGACTCTCTGTTCATCCCATGTCCGTCCCATGGCAATTTACAGCTTGGTGGATGCTGAACGTCTCGGTCCACACCAACCTGTACTACTTTAGAGAAGTGCGTTCCGCTGTTTCTCCAGAATTCGTACCACTCTTGAGTGGTGCATTTCACTGTTCCCCAGAACTCGTTCTACTTGTGAACAGTTCATTTCGCTGTTCCTCCAGGCCTTGATCTACGTGTGAGTTTTGCATTCTAATCTTCCTCCAGAACTTGAACTACTAGTGAGTGGTGCATTCCACTGTTCCTCCAGAAATTGAACTACTTGTGAGTTTTACGTTTCGCATTTCCTCAAGAGAAAATTGCTCTGTTTGTGAGCACTGAAGCACCCACCAGAGATTCTACCACTGTTCCTCCAGCAACGTTCACTTTCCATAATCATATCCCTCGTTCGATGCTCATTAAATTTCAGGATGTTCCCTTAAACCTTTAAACCTTTAAGCCCATCATAATCCACATGAGGTAATTACATGCCGGCTTTCTATTCTATTTGCACAGACGGAGATAACCAGCTAGCCAGGAGAGAGAGAGAGAGAGAGAGAGAGAGAGAGAGAGAGAGAGAGAGAGAGAGAGAGAGAGAGAGAGAGAGAGAGAGAGAGAGAGAGAGAGAGAGAGAGAGAGAGAGAGAGAGAGAGAGCCACGGTCCAGACCACAAGAGCCGAGATCTTAGTGGGTTTGAAGACGTGCTGCTGCCCAAGGGGGCTTCGAAGGCTTCGCTTCAGTGCTGAGTCACATCAAAGGATCTGATTCCAGAAACCATTTCTCTCATGATTTTCTTGATGCGATCTCTCTCTCTCTCTCTCTCTCTCTCTCTCTCTCTCTCTCTCTCTCTCTCTCTCTCTCTCTCTCTCTCTCTCTCTCTCTCTCTCTCTCTCTCTCTCTCTCTAGGTTTTAGGAATCAGCTTAATTTCACGGATATCTCAACCGATTCAGATAATCGTTCGTACTACTTTCCTTTCATAGGATCATCGATGTTGTGGTTTCCAGAGTTAGATTCGGAGATTTTGAAATGATAGCAACACACACACACACACACACACACACACACACACACACACACACACACACACACACACACACACATCAATGCCAATATTCGCCTGCATATTCATCTCGTAATGATGAAACACGGAAATAAAAAAGAAATTACCATACCCAAATTCTAATGTTATCCGACTCGGCTGTGATAAACAAATTCATAAGCATATTTTCTATACATTTGGAAAAAATAACATCAAGATTCTTCACGTGAAATAAGCTTAAATACTCTGACTTGTTCCAGATCCTATGTTTTCACGTTGAGAATATCCTGCACCATACTGACCCTTTGTTCACCTAATTGCCTCTGGTCCTGATGGACACCGCAGGATTAAAGTGCTATATGGGTCTTGCTGCCTCTGGCCCTGATAGACGTTTCTGCAGGTGCCGCCAACCCCAGACAGAGTCCCTGGATGTGAAAGGTATCAAGTCTGTCTTTGTTTCTTGATCCTAAAATCCTCTTAAGTCCACGACATGAAGGGCCAACATCTGAGGCAGCGTTTCAGGGAAATATGAACTGATTGGTTAACTCTCTTAGGTTTGGTTAGTGAGTCAACAACGCTGGGGAAATAGCTAACGCAAATCTTGTTGACGACCTCGTCTGATGGTTCATGAGGAATGTAGTATAGACATTGCCATACTGATGACTCTGCCTTGGAGTTTGGCAAGCACAGCCAGTCGCCACACGGGACTGAGGACTTATGACTTTGTAACCGTCCCTAAAATGTCTGTCTACGGAAATAGAACCTTACTTTCTTCGTCACCCGACCCTGTCTACGGAAATAGAACCGTACTTTCGTCGTCTCCCGTCCCTGTCTACGGAAACAGAACCGTACTTCTCTCTCGTCCCTGTTGCTTGAGTATTCAGTACGGGAAAAACACTTCATGAAATTTTGGGTATTATCTTATTGCATGTCGCCTCTCATTGATGACTCGTTCCCATATCTACAGAGGCAAAAGAGTTCCACAGAAACGGCAAAGCATAAAGCAATATAGAAATACAACAACGCAAGCTTATCCCAATGTTCACTTACTGTTAGACAACATATGCAAATGATTAGTTCCTTGGGGGTATGTGAAACGCTGTTGGTAAATGGACAGTTCATAGTGCTAATCATCAACAGGCCTTAACATTCGCTTTCTTCTGCTCATAACTCAACTCTACTTTCTTCTGATTCCTTTGAATAGCAATAACCTTCTGTGCTTGCTTGTTCTCTCCACATTATCAGCTCATTTCCTTCGCTTTCAAAGAACCCAGGTCCTATCTACTTCTTTACATACAGGGAAAGAAAGAAGTAGAATGTATGTGAGAGTTGAAAGAGAGGGGACAACAATGTTGTAACTACCAGGGGCTCTGGTGTGTGAAATCAGAATCAAACTGATGTTTAATTATGCTACTCGTAAGTTGAGTCCACAAATACAGCTATTCATACTGCTCGAATTTATTACATAGAGATAAAAAGTTACTGACAAAAATGTAGTTATTATTTTGATTTTTTTCTAGCATGACATATGTCGCAAAAAATATGCATTAAAGTATTTTAATTCATGGGATACGTTAATGATGCTATTATCTCTGCATGCGAGAAATTAGAATACATGAAACAGTTTTACAAATACCTTTGCAAGCGAGATATTCAAGTCACAGTAACATATGACTTTCCTCAACACAACTCTCCTGACTCTGCTTACCACATGTAGTCTCAGACCACAAACACAAACTCTAGTGAATCATACAACTATGAATGTTGAACTCAAATCCCATAATGACTGCCAGTAAGATAAGGAGCAACCGGGGTACAATGCTTGAAAATCTAATAAAGTGTGAAGTATATTGAGCCAGGGTACGGGAGAGGTGAATTATGAATACACTGGGTCATTCCTCTTACTTATATCTTCAGAGTGGCGTGGCATCAATCACAAGGATCACTGGCTGAGAACGTTTAGTTGATGTCTTTCAAATATTCTTCACTTGGCGTAGCTTCACAAGTAGCGCTGGCTCAGCCATCTTGTGATATCTTCCAAATATTCTTCAGCTGGCGTAGCTTCACAAGTAGCGCTCGCTCAGCCATCTTGTGATATCTTCCAAATATTCTTCACTTGGCGTAGCTTCACAAGTAGCGCTGGCTCAGCCATCTTGTGATATCTTCCAAATATTATTCACTTGGCGTAGTAGCATCAGGACCACTCGCTCAGCCATCTTACTTAGATCTTTGGAATATCCTCCGGGTGACGGAGCACCACCCACCTGCCTCTCATTAGACATTAGTTGGCATGGATCCTCGCTGTACCAACGGGTCTTATTCAAGCTTTGCTCTGCCCTCCTGCCCCTGAATGCCTTAATGTTTCAAGGTGACTGCGTCGTCTGGAAGAAACTGCTTCCGGTTAATTCATCATCACCAGAGGAATATTTCACCTCCAGGAGACAGATTCGATGGAGACGCAAAGATTAATGATCTTGAGGGTCGACCTTCAAGCAACTTAGGGTGGCTGGAAGTCTTGGAAATTTTGCAGACTTTGGCTGAGGTTTCCAGGCTGGGACGCTGTCGCCAAGTTGACCATTTCTTTGCGCAAACGTAAAGTTGCTATAATTTTCCTAATGTGAAGTCCGTGAGTGAATGATAAATGAATGTTATGATATCTAGGTGAGTGAATGGTAGATAGGTGTTATGATATCTAGTTGACTGATTGATAGATAAGTGTTGTGATATCTAGCTGAGGGGATGATAGACAGGTATTATGATCAGCATTTATTCAAGACTAACATAGAAATATAACTGAGAACAAGAAACTCTCACTAAGCTAAAAAGAAAAATATAAACTGCAATGAATGCAAAATAGAACAACACACTGCCTTCATTATTCAGAGATGAATCATATAAAGAAATGAAATCTTAAACCTGTTTCAAAAGAAAAGTCATAATTCGTTCAACTTCACCCATAATTGGGACCAAATAGCTTCACTGCATAATTTTTCGACAGATTTATAGCTGTCAGTTAACCGGTTCATTCAGTTCCATCACTCGAAACACCATGAAAATTAAACTAGTTTCAGATATTCAAGAATGGATCGTCGAATGACAATCAAAGCATTGAGTTGTAACAACTGTAATGGGCATAACTTCATTAATCCCTAATCCCAAATCAACCATTTCATTTCAGCTCAGTTACAACTAGCCATGTAATACTGTGGTTAAAGACAAAGATTCCCTTTATCCATTTATGATAACGAGAGGAATTACTTTACGTATAGCAACTGATTATGTCCAAATCACTGCAACGAAAAGGTAATACATATCACGGACTGCCCCAGGCTATTACCTGAGTCATCTGAACAAAATTGTCGAAATTCCCAGAGGTTTTTGGTTTCCACCAAAGCAACAGCTGAGTGGCTTCAGACTCCAGCCTTGATGTAAGAGCTAAACAAAATGATCTATGATGATGCTTTTCTTATTCAATGCTTGATTTATATAACAACTGTGATAATTCTAGTACTTGTGACTGAAAATGACAATAATGACCACAAAAGTGAAAGAATATCTATAGGAAAATTTTACTCACTTAAAAAAAATAGTCTTAGTTCTGCAAACCTCAAATCAAGGAAGGACGTGTGAGAGTGAGTAAAACTAAGGACCCAGAAGAGGCTAATTAGTTGTTGGGGTTCTGCAAGTGGTGCGGGCAGAGATGACATTGTGTCTGCTGAAGGTCTTGTCAGTTCTCACTGTTTCTGTCTACCCTCAAACATCTCTTGTCGCTATTTCTTCTCTATTTTTCTTTCTACTTTTCACAGTAAGACCCAAACCTGTCTTTTTGTGTCAACGTTTTATATACATTCCTTTCCTTTTTTTTTTTCCAGGGAGGGACAATAAACCTCTACATCGGGGAAATAGCAGGAGAGGGAGGGAGATATAGCAAAGGAAATCGAAGCGAGCGTTAATACTCCAAGACTGACGGGAGGGAAAAAAAAGAGAATATTGGATCCCAGTGACATGAAGGAAAAGAAGAAAAAAAAAAAGGTTGAAAAACGGAAAATCGAAAGACGAGAGGGAGAAGAACCTGGAAATATATAACGGAAGGAGAGCAGTAGATTAGAAGTGGTGGAGCGAACGAGGTAGAGCAAAGTGACAGAAGGGGAGACGACAGAGGAGCACGACAGAAGATGCAGGGCGTCGGATGCCTTCAGACGTGAAGAGTCTGAACGGACTGGTTGAAAATATTTACATTATTTCTTTATGATCTGTGCTCGACCTGGATGGCAAAAGGATTCGAATGTGATTCAAACCAATTAACAGTGCTCATCAAAGTCACCTATGTATATAGATTTATGTATATAGATTTACATACCCACACAGATCCATCGAGGCACCGTAATATCAAAAAAAAGCCTTAAAATGTGAAGCATAATTCGCCCCTCATCACGCTCCTTTTGCATCCAGGACGTAACGTTACAACGGCAATAAAAATATAAAAGAGTGAGTATATGGGATTAACATATGAATACAATTAATCAAAGCCCAAAGAAAAGACTTGGATTTTATATGCAATACTATTTCCCCAACTTGTCCCTGTACATTTTGGCATTTCGTCCCTCCGTTTATTTACATTTTCTTGTTATGTAAATGATTCATGCATTAGTGAGCGACATGAGAAGTAGAGGAAGAGTTAGATAAAGAGTCAGAGCGATGGGATAAGCAATATAAGTCCAGAAAGGGAGCCGCTGACTGAAGAGTAATGGGGTGAGAGGTGATCAAGGTGAGAAATGAGAGGGACAAGAAAGGGGACGTATCGAAATGAGGCTATGAAAAGTGAGGAAGGGCGCAGTGGAAAGAGAGGGATATAGAGAATGCAGAGATAAGGCAGATAAAACGAGGAGAATGAAAACCCAAATGGAAGAAAGAGTGGAAGGAATGTGCATTGGAAAAGAGGGGACAGGCAAAGAAACACGGAATGAAATTTGAAACGAGACGCTGAAGGCAGTTGAATTAATACTAAGAAAAATGAAAAAGAATTGACAAAGGGATCCAAGAAAAGTTTACAGGACGAGAGAGAAAATTGCCCTTAGGGAAGGGAACTTCGAGAGTGTGGCAAACCGTGAAGATCTTGGGGTGATATATGAAGACCTGGGTGATATATGAAGACCTGGTGATGCATGAAGACCTCGGCAATGCCCGATGACCCGGGAGATGCCTGAAGACCTAGGTGATCTATGAAGACCTAGACAATGCATGAAGAGCAGGGTAATGTATGAAGACCCGATAATGTACGAAGATCCGAGTGATTTATGAAGACCCTGGTGATATATGTAGATCTGGGATATGCATGTTGTTACGGAACGGTGGACCACAGATGCAAAAGGATCGCTACAGGTGGAAACCAGTGACTGAAGCGGATTGAAACTTTGATGACCATGACTGCTGAAACCCAGCAACTGAAGCAGACTGAAACCCTGGTGACTACGAAGCGTGAAACCAAGCAACTGAAATGTAAAACAAAGGGGCGGAAAACAACAAATCTCGACTTTGCATCGAATGAGATAAAGTGAAGCAGGAAAAAGAGAGAGGAAGAGAGAAATTAGAGGGATGTTACAATAGAGACCGCGAGAGGGAGTGAGAGGAATGGAATGATTAATAGTCACTCTTAAGAGTAAATGGGAAAAGGGTGGAGGTAAACAGGGAAGGCTGGAGGGTAGGAAAAGGTAGGAAGACATGTAGTGAAGCTACAAATCTTCGTTATGTGCAATCTGAACATGACAAATGGCGACAGCCTTTGTTGTGTAGATGGACGGAAGCGTTTATTGGGTAAATTCCAATACTAGTGGGGGAAGGAGAGGCAGACAGACGAGACAGACAGACTGACAGACGAGAGAGAGAGAGAGAGAGAGAGAGAGAGAGAGAGAGAGAGAGAGAGAGAGAGAGAGAGAGAGAGAGAGAGAGAGAGAGAGAGAGAGAGAGAGAGAGAGAGAGAGAGAGAGAGAGAGAGAGAGAGAGAGAGAGAGAGAGCAGCAGCCTTTCAAGTCATATACACAGGGGGACACATACATGCCATTCATACACATCCATACACAAACAAACACTGACGGATGCCCAGCCATACAGGATCCGGTTGTCCACTGAACTCTCTCCGGTGTTTACCTTCCTACGAATGTGTTGTGTACCTACGTGTTTTATGGGTCCAAAAATGACCCAAAACTTTCCGGGTCACTGGTGAAATGAAAATCCTACGCTATCCCTGGTTGAACGATCAAGCGTTATTTTTTTCGAGCCTTGGCTATGTACAGAGGAACAGGACGTGTAAAAAGTGAAACAGAAAGCACGAGCCGGGAGTAGGGGGCGCTGTTGTCAAACACCTTTGTACGAACATTAAGGATATGATGATAGGAAACAGCTTTCAAGATTATCTCTACTGGTATAAACAATATATTTCTTAGAACAAATACTGTCTCAGTCTGAATATTATAAGTCATCATTTTGATTCTGAATATAATAAGCTAATTATTTTATTCTTATTTTCATTGTCTCAGCAAATTATTCACCTTGAATGTACATATTCCGCAGCGTCTCTATTTACTTTAGCCCACGCGTCAGGATTTGTTTGACGGGACGTGTGGAGGACCCAGCCTCTGCCCACACCACCTCCACTAGTCCATCCCTCTCCAACTACATCTGCACTCGCTTAGTCCTCTCCCAAACCACGTATACAGCAGAACCCCCACGAACTAAACCATCGACAGGACCTCGAGACACACAAAGAACACTCCTACAGAAGGGACATAATGCCTGCCTCGCCTGCGTCAGTGAGGCTTTACACCCTCCTGAACTGTCCACATCTTCTCCTCTTGCTCACCTCAGACCCCTCACAAGAAGTGCAGTACGAGTGTCAAGTGTTTTAAAATGCTGGTGACAATCGTAGCCCCGAGGACCAGGAAGATGTGTGGGACAGGCACGTCATAATGCCCTGGGAAAAACACCCTTGGAGTGATCCCTGAAGGAACTGCATCCTGGAAGGAATTACTGGTGTTCCTTCAGAAGTCGAAGTTGAAAGTCTTGTGGTGAGGCTGACGTGAAGTTGTTCCTGTGTATCTGGTGACTGTGGCGGGAGGTCTGGTTTGTGTACACACACACACACACACACACACACACACATACACACACACACACACACACACCACACTAAGCCAGGTAACCATTTATCGACTAGCTCCGAGTATAGGATGAACATCTGGGTTTGGTGTACGCCGACTGCCATTCATATGATTCGAACCCATGCTGATCTGACCCCGGGTTAACCCCTCGTAACATAGTAGCACTAACCATGATACCACGCATGTCCTTGTGTGTGTGTGTGTGTGTGTGTGTGTGTGTGTGTGTGGTTGTTAATTCCATTTCACCTCCGTCCATAACAGGTAGAGTTTATAAAAATTCACTAATGAATAAAGTCTGTCAACTGAAAATTACTCTAATCCAGTATAATGAGGACTGACCAATAATTCTGACAACAATAGAAGTGGAGCGCTGGGCCCCCCAAAATATATTTTTTCCCTCTTGTTTGAATATGATTATAACTCCTCGCTGGTAAGCTCATGCAAAAACTGCCTCGAACGTTTCTATATTTGCTTAAACATCTCCCCAAAGGCCCAATCATACTTTACCTGAGATGATTAATCTAACTATCATGAACTAGATTAATTAACCATAAATGTTACACAAAGTGAATATTTATGAGAAACTTGAAAGTATGAAGTGAAGTAGAGAAGCTCACAGTATTAACTGCTTATAGATGAAATTAGTCGTAAATTTACGATCCTTTTTTTTTTTCTTCAAATAAACATAAATTACAGATTGAAAGATTAGCAAAGTGGTCACACATTGACTCTGATTATACATAAGCTTATTCCATATCGAAAGCTGCCATGATAAACACGATATCATTTCAAATATAGAGAAGAGTTCTTATCTGGCCATTAAATGATAATCTAGTCATTTGGGTCTCGATTAGTGTTAGGAATTAATACTGTCAGTGTTAATTCTGAACAGGTTGTTTCTTAGGCTTTTTGGGGCAGCATTGATCAGTATCGAACCCTGTTCATGTACATCAATGAGGTAAATGAAGCAACCCTGAATCAGTATCAGACCCTGCTTCATATGAGCATCGACCAAGTAAATAAAGCACGAGTGCATCAATATCTCACCCTGCTCATGCCCATCACTGAAACGAAAGAAGCACGACTGAATCAGTTTCGAACCTTATCTAACGGTGTTCATGAACGTCTACACCGTATGCACAACATAACTAGTTTACAGACACTCGAAAATAGTATCCTCTATACACTATCTTCTAAACGACACTACGCTAACACTGTGTAAAGTTAAAAATCACCTAATTACCCAAAGGTAAAAGTGAAATCTAACCAGTTTAGTCTTCAAGAGAAACGCCTCACCTCAAATTTACATACAGTCGTTTGTCCTCTGCGGTGAATAAATGCAGTTTATTGGGTATTGGGTATCGGTAGGTGTTGGATATTCAATATTCATGGGTATTATTCTCGATGCAGGAGAGACGTTCGCATTCACCATTTGACCTCTTTTATTCCAGGTTTTGAAATCAGTTGTGTCGTGAAGAAACTGCTAGTCTTGGGTCAGATATTTTGAGTGTAATTTATATATGTATATATATATATATATATATATATATATATATATATATATATATATATATATATATATATATATATATATATATATGATATTTCATTTCTTACGTTGTCTTCCCCACTCAGTGTTCACACACCTGATGACAATTCATTCTACATATTTCAGTTTCACATCTAAACTGTTTATCCCTAAATGAGCGATGTTCTGCAACTAATCATTGTCACTTCCTGATACTATAGACGAGAACAAATCTTATCTTTGTTATACGTGTTCATTCCTTGGTCCTTCACACTGCGTTTTGTTTACGATAGATGCGGTGCAGCAGTGTCCGAAGGTACACTCTTGACCTTGGCTTTGGCTATATCAATGCCCCACACTTGACCTTGGCTTGAGCTATATCACTGTTCCACACGTGAGCTGCACCGCTACCCCACATTTAGGCTGCGCCACTAACCCCCACACTTGAGCTGCGCCACTAACCCCCATACTTGAGCTGCGCCACTACCCGTACGCTGATAACCGACCACCAACCAGCCCGTGGAGAGATAACGCTATCTGGCCTGAAGTTGAGGGCAACAGAAACTTTAAGTTACCCCGCGAGATTTACTTGACAACTCTCTAGCGATTCTGCTGAACCTCTTGATCCAGACTTCCTCCTCTTTCCTCCAGATGAAAGTCGAGGATCAGATTCTAAAGTATTTCTTTATTTCAGCATTATTGAATAAAGTTCTCCTTCATGATACACAGTTCATGATAAACAGTTTAATCATTGTTGTATGAGTCATGAGATTAAACGCAAGTCTCTCATCTATCTAAGATTTTTAAGTGGGTTTTTACATATACCATTTCCTCAGCATCACATTTATCTCTTAAGACAACATGGTAACAAGCTTGCTCCAGAGAACCTTGGTGTCTCCCTGACCTTACCAGTCTGTGAGGATGGTGTGTGGCAACCTCACCTTCACACTATCACATCCTACGTCAGCTGCAGCTATATGTGTGTACCTGATCCACTTCATGTTGGTGGGGAAGGAGTCGAGGATGGTAGGTATATGTAGCTAATATGTGGCAAATGGACTTTGAAGAATATGGAATTACAGAGAGAGAGAGAGAGAGAGAGAGAGAGAGAGAGAGAGAGAGAGAGAGAGAGAGAGAGAGAGAGAGAGAGAGAGAGAGAGAGAGAGAGAGAGAGAGAGAGAGAGAGAGAGCCACAAACGAACTACAAAAAATTAATCTCCATCAGTTAGGGTCAAACACACACAATTGTCAACCAGCTACAGGGTTATGAACTGGAAAAAAAACATTTAGGAAATGTTGGTAATGAAGGCAATTGAGTTAGGGATAAGCAATTAATCTTGGCTAATGAATTCCCTCCAGAACATAACGAGCTGGGGTAATTTTCAGAAATTTTGCCCTGTCGTAATTTACCGTCGTTTTAACGTAATGATATAAAGAAAATGCGAAATATATTTGGTTTACTGTCATCCTCTTTTCAGACCAATAATTCATTACGGTATGAAACACAGCTCTACTTTTTTAAGGGTTAGTAATAATTAGAAATTTTTTCGTGAAATTAATATGCTTGAAAATGCAGAATTAAACATGCTCATTCATGGCCTGTTGCAACGTATTGCAGTGTTCCTCTTGTGGATTCATAGGTCGATGCAGCATATTACGAATAAGTAAGAGGTCCTGGCGCAGTTGTGAATAGAAAAAAATACAACATATATAAAACCTTTAAGAAAATCATAATATATGAAATGTTACTATTTCTCTTTTGAGTCTTCTATTTTCTAAAGTGAGGAAAGCCGGTCGTTGACAGAAATCCTTACCAAAGCCAGATTTTGTGTGGAAGAAAAATTAGAAAATCGAAAGAATAGGAAAGAGAGTGTGAGTACACAAGATACAAGCAAAAGATAGGGATATGACGTATGGCAAAGAAGCATATAAGATACTGGTCAGTAATTTAGTTTTAACTAGACAGTAGGGAAGTATCAGGTTACTGTTGCTGGCCTCATTCTCCTGAACAACATGCTATTAGGATTAGAGGACAGTCACTGAAAGTCTTTTGCCTCACAGTCAAAGAAAATCTCTTGCCACACAGCCCTTGCCAGACTCTTGCCACACAGCCCTTGCTAGACTCTTGCCACACAGTCCTTGCCAGACTCTTGCCAAACAGCCCTTGCTAGACTCTTGCCACACTGTCCTGGCAAGCCTCCAGCCACACAGACTCATCTTCAAGGGAAATGCCAGCAGCTGGATCATCGCAGACGACAAAAAAGCCTCAATTCCAGCGCAATTCATCCTATGGGGTGAGAAAGCAAAACACTGATTAGCTATTTGTTCCCGTCCTCCGGACTGTTAATGAGATACAGGGACCAATCTGCTGGTTCTGACTACCTTTCATTTACATTTCATTATACACAGATTAGTATAAGTGTCTGCCACCCTACACTAATGAAAGAATTCTCTGATCAACGAACACTGAACGAAAACTAAGGCATCAAACCAATCGTTGACTATGGGGATTGTAAATATGAGACAAAAACTAACAGAAGCTCACAGATGGTGGCCACAAAATCCAACAACGTATACACCTGATGTAATGCCTTAGTCTATGACAGCGATGACGCTGATCTTCTTTACATTACATCATGGGTAACAACGTACCATTGTAAACTGGTATGCTAATGGGAGATGAGATTTGCATAACTGAGCGCAGACAAGACGCTCTGCCGCTCCGCCTCCTCCCCCCCTGAAACGTGTTTATGAACACAAACCAAAGGCATCATATGAGAATTACCACAGGATGTATTATGTGCAGACTGAATCACCTTCACGAATTACCTTAATTGTGGTACGTAGGTTAGTATGTTGTGTTCTGACCTTAGGTGTCCTCGTCGGATTACGAAGAGTTGCAGGACCAGCAGGGGCAAAAATATGGGAGTATATTTACGTCACCACATCACCATCACTATCACCATCATCACCACAAATACACATGCGCACCCATCATCATCATCATCATCATCACTATCATTACCACTGAAATCTTTAATATCATCATAACCACCATATTCTGCACTATCAGCCATGAGTCGGTGTTATAAACACTACAAGACCCACCATACATAAACACCATTACTATAATCATCATAAATAGTGATCAGATTTGAACATAACACCACTGAGAACTCATACCGTTATCACTCCCAGCAAATCAGATCACCAGCATCTCTCACTACTACTACTACTACTACTACTACTACTATTACTACTACTATTACTACTACTACTACCACTACTACTGCTGCTGCTACTGATAATACCATGCTGTTGAAACTCACAGATATCAGTTATGAACTATTGAAGAAGCTATTGGTGTACATTGCAGTTAACAAAAACATTTTCACTCTCATTTACTTTCACTGAACTCAATCTCAATCAATCAATCCTCATTCCATCTACCGACAACGATCAACACCCAATGGTATTTCCCACTTTTCCTTTCGATCTTGTCATAGTTTTGACTGTATTGTTGTCCTACCTTCTGTCACCCTTCAATTCAGCCATAATTCTATTTCTTCCTGTTATCTGCTATATGAAGAATCACTCGATGCACAGCTCTTGAACGCACACAGAACTTTAAATTGAAACCAATAAACAAAAAGTTTAAAGAACGAGAAAAAAAATAAAAACTATTACTTTCCTTTCTCTGGTGGATTCGTGATTTGCTGTAGCATATTGTAATATTCTCTAAAGTCTTTCAATATTCCAGGGAAAGATTTTGCTCCCTGAATACACCTGCACATCAAAGTTTTGAAATCCATCTTTATCATATTGGATTCACCCTTCCGAAGTGTTGGTTACCATACCTTTTTGTTTTATCTATATGCAATATTGCTGCTTTATCTCGATTCCTTGTTTTCATGCTTCAAATCTCCTTTATCGTTTGTTTCTCTCATACGAAAAGGGAATTCACTTACGGGTGCCACTAGATATGAAGTGTTGGTATCAAAGTCTGTGTGAAGCGAGTTTATAGGGGGACAAGTACTTTAAAGCCAACACCAGCTGTAGACATCTGTATTCAGGTGGTGTGCTAAGATGGTGATCAATGAGGGCAAAGGCTTGCGTTAGCCGTGCCTTGCTAAGAAGTGCATTCACACAGATGAAGATAACTGGAATAATACGAATGAAAGAAAAGGACATCTGGCTCAGCAGAATCATTATTACCAAAAACTCTACTACATACAAATGTATATCAAAAAGATTTGGAGCATCTGTTATCTGCACAGAGTTGACGTAGATACTCTTACACTGTGAGACACTGATATAACCTACAAAGAACTATAACGAGGTTATACTTAATTGTCACCCTCCAACAGTCAGTTCTCCTCACCACAAAACGATATTCGGAGTTATGAAATGCATCAGCGATCAAAGGAAGGCAGTTCCACTCGACTCTGAGCAGCAAAGGTAATAAGCCTCTCCTCAGTGGATAGGAACAAAAGAAGCAGCAAAGTCGAGGATTTTCACAATCTGTAAGCTCTCATCTTGTTTGTCCCGTGTCTATAACTTACCACAGCCACTGACGAGGCCATTTAAAGTCATCCTCAGTGTCATTCACTGACGAGGCCATTTAAGGCCTCAGTTACAGCCTCCGTGGGTGCTATTCACTGACGACGCCACTCAAACCAAAGGTGCCACCATCATTGCCCTGGGTCATTGTGGACTATCGGGGACCTGGAACTTCGGTGGGAGCTCTGACGGTAGGGAAGGGTCCTGGAAGTATAGCTGCTGATGAAATCGTCAGCATCTTAATTGTGACTTGAAAGTCCAAAGGATCTGAGGTCTAACTGAGATGATGACTTGATAAATGTAACTTTAAAACTGTTATTCAAAAATCAGATGTTTAAATTCTTTCTTTTCGTGATACCTTTATTTCTGTCTACCATAGCAGACAGTCTGTGATAAGCTCTTGTTGAATACTGATCATACTAGAATGCTCCTACTGAAAGAGCTTAAGAACTGTACTTTGAATATTTTGTCAATAGTCCATTATCCAAAGAATATGTATAGCATCGTCTTATATAACTTAATCTCTTTTTCAAGATTTATTGCTTAGAAGATTCACCATGCTAGAAATACTGTGCAAGATAGACAATTGATGGCTTTTGTTTCCAATCAAATTGGATTAGACACGAAACCTTTGAAGCTGCGAGTTGAGTGACTGGTGGCTAAAGGGTTCGAACAAAGGGTAAGATCATATCAAAGCTCTGGTTCACATCCATTTGCCAACATCGTTACCTTTACTCCCCCCTCCACTATTCTTGAAATGGATGATGTTGTCCATTTTGCTGGATTCTCTTTTCACGTCTTGATTCTTCTCGCTTAGATAATCTAAGACTTATTCATTTAGTGCTTTAGATTACAAATGTGAATTATTAGCAACAGAAGCAATGCCACATCCTTAAAGATGGAGGATTTAAGCTCATTCCACAGCAATGAAATTGCCTTAAGTCTCTAAGACCCACAGCTATAGTTATAGTTATTACGAAGAGATTATGGCAGAAAGTGGTATCACCCATAGGAGACCCTGGATAAGAAACTGATAAAATAAGCCTAAGAATTGAACACAAAAACGAACAACTTGATGTATACACTTGACCAAAAGAATTCAATTTTTGAAATAGCTTAAAATCTCACTCTCTTACGAGACTCCAAAGGCATCACCATCTACACATGCAACAGGACAAAACCCCTTGGAATCAAAGGACTTACAAAGGATTCAATCCGACAGAGATAAAGGATAGTCAAATGTCCCTGTACTGGACGTCCCCCGGCATAACCAGGGCAATAGAGACGAAAGAAAAGTACTTTTGAGGGAACACTGAATGTATCTACTGTACGACAACTCGCCTTGGAAACTCATTTCATAACGACAAGCCACAACATACAACGATCAAGCTGCAGCAAAGATATAGTTAGTTTTAATTTCATTTTAGGATAAAAGATCACTTCACTTGCTTAAAGGTTCTGAGAACAATGGACGTATTACAAAACCATTTCGATGTTAACCGGAGCCCATGTAAGAGTATGAAGAACTGTTGGTTCTTTAAACTAAATCATATACAAATCCACTTGTAAAAGAGTGTGATTCATTTTGTGTCTAGAATACCCTCACATACATTTCTGGACCTGAAAGAACTCTCCATTGGTATATTCTATACCAATGGAGAGAAGTACCAGTCATTATCCACTACTATTCACCACTACCACTGAAGCAGATAGCAAGACTTGAAATAATTCCTCCCCATATCATTTGAAACATAAAAAACCTGGATTGATACGCTGTGAATGTGGAACGCTAAGTGATCTCACTCTTTGAAAAATTAAATGAGAGACAAATCGTAATTCTGTATACTCCGTTGTTCGTTTAATGGTTACATAATCATAATACGAGATTAGCTTGGGTTGAGCCTCTCCACTCCCGTTCTAGGTAAGGAAATGATTAATCATGATCATTAATAACATACGAAAGAGTAAGCTTACTAGAGCTTCATCCTCGGGCTCCACGAGAGCCACACACGGTGCCTGTATATCTGTGGGGCGACCGTGGTGTGTGACACGTCTCAAGCTGTGTGGCGTTTAAGAGAGGAGACGTCAAGGCTTTGTGGTGTGAGGCTGTGGGTCAATGAGGGTACTGCCTCATTCTCCCGACTTCCAGCATTAGTACGATTTGTTACAGCTAGTTGACTGCTGTACCCCTCATGCTGCAGCTTCATGTATGCTGACTGCTGGCCCCCACTCATGCTGCAGCTGCATGCAAACATCAACCACATTCTCTCTCGGATGACTCTGATCACTCCCTCCTCCTGAACACTGAATTTCGTCCTCCTCGTGGAATTCCAATTTGTGTAGATATCACTGGGAGTCAGGGAACGTTTGATGGGTCCCTCTCTTATGCAGAACACCTTTGGTTCTTCACATTCCGGCAATTTGGTGTCTTACTTCGTTACTCTGATGGCATGTAGGGTTCGAAGGAGAGGCTACATTCTTTACCTTTTCTTCAGGGTACAGTTGTATGGTACGGCTGTAACGTATGCTTCATCTGGTTAACTTTAGGTCATATTCTGTGGTCATTTTGATGTAAAGATAAATGAAATGTAACATTTTGTAAAGTTTTAGGATAAATCTGAGTTAGGGCGTGTTACATTGTTAAGGAATATATATATATATATATATATATATATATATATATATATATATATATATATATATATATATATATATATATATATATATATATATATATATATATATATATATATATATATATATATATATATATATTATATTATATGTATATATATATATATATATATATATATATATATATATATATATATATATATATATATATATATATATATATATATATATATATATATATATATATATATATATATATATATATGATAAAAGACATTCATTATTCAGTATCGTGGAGAAAGAGAGAGACAAACTTTGGGGAAGAGGTAATGTTGGAGCCTCTGTGGACCAGTCAGGGCAGTGTGTGGAAACTCTCATAACAGGCAAAGTTTGTCTCCATGGCTGGAGAGACGGACTTTACTGTATATATAAGATATGATAGATAAGGATTCGGGCTGCAAGATACTGAATGCAACCTGCTGTGACAAAATCTTTAAGCGTTTTACTCTTGAAACAAGAAACCAAGGCTTTGTATAATCGGGGAACCTGTTCTCTTGATGATATGAATTTTCCATCGTCTGAACAGGATTAATTCTAAGTAATTATGGAGTAATCTCTGATAGATTAGATGTTGCGTAGATGCCAGTTGTGTATATGTATCCAATTGACTGGTGAAAATACGGAGCTATGAGATGTTTCCTTGATTAATCTTGTAACTCTTGTGGGAATTGGGTAATCTCCCAGCCATAGAATGAGATGGGGAATGTGTTGGGAGTCTCAGAAAATGAGGCAGGAAGTCATTGTTATAGTGTCGTTAAACGTAGCTAATGTGCCACTGTTCCCGTCCAAACATGTCATGTTATAAACAGAGAGAGAGAGAGAGAGAGAGAGAGAGAGAGAGAGAGAGAGAGAGAGAGAGAGAGAGAGAGAGAGAGAGAGAGAGATTATGGAACTGAACGATACGAGACTCTAAAACTATATTTCCTGACATCGGTTTCCCCACGAAAGACCAGGCGAACGAGACATTTCTCTCTCTCTCTCTCTCTCTCTCTCTCTCTCTCTCTCTCTCTCTCTCTCTCTCTCTCTCTCTCTCTCTCTCTCTCTCTCTCTCTCTCTCTCCACACACACACACACACACACACACACACACGTTGCACCCTCTTACGCACCAACGATCTTCAATGCAGTGTGCGCGTTCAGATCTACCGTTGTATTAGATTCTGTTAAGATTTTATCCCCACACTCGACGTCTACTATATAGTCATTGCATGAGCTTAATTAAAGTTCTACGGCGAAAAAAAAAAAAATCTATCAAAACTCATTACTTCCACTAAGTCCAGGTCATGTTTCTGACCCAGGAGATTCATTGTCCCGTGATGAAAAACGTCGGAGTGAGGGAAGACGAAAAACAGCAGCTATGCATCTAGCTCTGTGGGAGGCGGTGGAGGCCGGTATTATTAAAATAGATGCACCTCCTCCTGCTACACCTTAATATGGAGAGTAGCAGCAGAGGGTTTGTGAGCGAGGGAGGGTGGGTCGGTGATGATAGTGTGTGGTAGAGAGAGAGAGAGTGCCAAGCTACCACCTCCCTATGAGTGAGGGAGGGTGGGTCGGTGATGATAGTGTGTGGTATGGAGAGAGAGAGAGAGTGGCAAGCTACCACCTCCCTATGAGTGAGGGAGGGTGGGTCGGTGATGATAGTGTGTGGTAGAGAGAGAGAGAGTGGCAGGCTACCACCTCCTTACAAGTGTTTTACGAGGAGACTTTCCCAGAATGGCAGGGCCAGCGCGTAGCGCTCACTACATATGATTATGCCGCTTCTCTCATCTACGGTCATGCAGGTTACATAGTTGTTATTCTGAGGTTCATCAGAGACTGTCGTCAACCATCAATCTAGTTTTCTTTTAGATGATCCAGATTTCATTTTACTCACAGAAACACGTATATCTTCGTCTCATGTCTTCTTCATATGTGTTTAAGTATCATTTCAGACTTGGTAAGTCTGTATCTTCCTTGCTAAGATGCTCACAGATAAGGGGAAAAAAGATATCCTTTATTCTCTGTATTTGCTGCCATGTATATATTTTCACGCATCTCTTCCTTCTTCTTTCTCGACTGTGAAGGTCGAGTTCTGTCAACCTCTCGTGATGGTTTATATGTTCCGGATCGTTAGCTTTGTTTTGATGCGTTTCAAAATTCTCTCTGGCTTGTTTATTTTCATTTGTTTGTCTGGTGACCCATGCAGCCAGAGAGAGAGAGAGAGAGAGAGAGAGAGAGAGAGAGAGAGAGAGAGAGAGAGAGAGAGAGAGAGAGAGAGAGAGAGAGAGAGAGAGAGAGAGAGAGAGAATAGCCCTTCCAAACTTCTCGTTTCAATCGAACCGCTTCAATACAAGTCAGAAACTTAATGAAACTTTCCTCATCTCATTCAACCCTCGAGTCGACCCACCCAACCAAAGCTCCGTTAAACCACCTCAGCCAGAGAGAAAATCCAGGACCAAAGTTGACCAAAGTGTATCTTTCTCTTCCATGATTAACCCGAGATCTTAGATCTGCGTCGTCACTATAAGAGACGGATTCTGTCCCTCTTGAAGTTTAAGTCTGGAAATATATCTTTGATGATGCTGGACTATCGTCTGGGTGGAAAGGATTTATGGAAGGCGCGAAGAATTGTTTGGAAATAGGGTAAAAGATTAATGTTATTTACCATGGCGAAACGTAAAACATGTAGACAAAAAAAAAAAATCATCAAAGAGGCTTATAATTCATTATTCCATAAGGATGATTTTTCCCTTGAAAAGGTGATCTAACAACTTCCTTATTCCCTTCCAGATAACTTTTCCATGAACTTAAAAAGGAAAACCAACCTTATTTTCTATGAACTTAAAAAAAGGAAAACCAACCTTATTTTCAGGTACAATAACGGCTCTCACTGGCAGCAACATCAACATGAAAAGTGGTATATTCTTGCTCTTGATTCTTTTTGCTGTTAGCAGGAAGTGGGACATGTTGACTTCCGTGTGTTGTATAATGATACCCTGGTGCTGTCGTGCTACCATGTCTGATTCCTCCTCACTAGTCACCAGATCACTTCAGTTAAAAGTCTCAAGATCTGTTGGCTCCCTACCTTACAGAACCTTGCTCAAAGATCTTCAACTCGTAGAACCCGTTCCCATCAGTCATCAGCGATGAAGGATAATGATAAATTTAAGTCTAGCCAGTGCGGACCTGCATATGGTCGTTTTGCATCTGGGGATAAAGATTACATAACATAATGTACTTGGCCACATTAGAAAAGCACTTTTTCTCATAACTTCTTTCTTTCTTTCTTTCCTTCTTTTAAGTGCTTGTATTCAACAATTTTCCAAACATGTCCCGTTTTCTGTGGCTTGTCATTAACATCTCAGTTATGCTTATCTTCACATCAACCCTTGTGTCTGATTCAGACATCAGGTCTTATGTAGTAATTACTTGTACTGTCAGAATTCACTGAGAACGCCCAAATCAAGCTTGATTTCCATGAGAAACACATTATATGCTTTCACTCTCACTCTCCCTACGCTAATTAGGTTTGCGTTAAACTTACAGAACACTAGACGGAAACATTACTGCAAATATGGTTTCATCTTAACGTTTTATTTATCATTTTATAGTGCGGAGAGAGTGTATGAAAAAAAGAATTCCCTGCTTATCTCACACAACACTTTAGCTTACCAAGCTAACCTGCTTTAGGCTGTCTCTCACATTTATTGGAGCTTGATAAGAGAGCAATCCTTCCCTGAGTATCTTTGTTTTATATTTGTCTTTAGATGATTCTCAAAGGTGATTGTGGTTCTGCTAGCAATTCCTATACTCAGTGGCTTTGATGTAAGAGTATTAAGTATGTGTGCGTAGTGACATGAAATAAACTCATGGTGAAATCTCAATTCATCAACATATACACAAGTGGATTGAATCATAGTTACAATATTTTCTTTATTTTCTGTTCGTTTTATGAATAATATCACTCACTGAAATACCTTTCTAGAATTTTAACAATACTTCTCTATATCAAAGACCAAATGATAATAGAATGTAACAAAGTTTAAACTACCCTCGGTATAGTGAATAATATCACTCACTGAAATACCTTTCTAGAATTTTAACAATACTTCTCTATATCAAAGACAAAATAATGATAGAATGTAACAATGTTTAAACTACTCTCGGTATAGTGTCCACCTTTCCTGGTAATTAAGATATAGTGATACATTACGATTTATATAACATTATGTCAGTACATTAACATAGAATGGTATCTTAGCATTCTAGCTAGTAACAATGAGATATCTTCATCACTACTAACTTGTCCTGACACCGTATGACGATAAACTGTTCTTCTTTACCTCCTATTTTAAAGAACACAATAGTTTACTAACATCTAGCATTTCAGGAATATCTGTTCAATTCAGCATGGTCTAAAACTGCAGGTGAATGTAATAACTCGTAGGTGGAACGTAGATTGCTATATCCGCAAACATTTGCTAATGAAATATGGGTGAGCAAATCCGTAGAGTTTTCAACATTGTAATGAAAACGTGGTAGTCTGGCCCGTAGACTATTGCGATGAGAATGCTAAGTAAAATTCGATAAAGATATAGAAATTCACTAGAGCTTAAAAAAGATAATGATGAAATATTAGAAAAAGTGAAATAGCAGGGAGATCGTTGAAGACCGGAAGAGGTCAGGCCAAATGGTTGGAAATAGAGCTATGAATATCTATCTATTCTGGGGACAAGACGAGAAGGTTTTAGAAGTTGAAGAATTTGAGAGAGGCTTGTTTGAAGTGTCTTGAGGGTGTAGGCTGGTGAGAAGGGCTTAAGGAGTGCGAGAAATTCCGAGGAACATGTCGGAGGGTTCCAGAGTGTGCGGTGAACAAGTGAGATTTAGGAAAATAGAAGGAAATTATGAGCGAGATTCAAGCCTGGGGTTCAACCAAGGTGCGCTATTGTTGTGTAGTTTAACACTTTTCTCCCCCAGGTGTTGGCTGGTGTTACTCTTGGCACCTGCGCTAGTGGCAAGTCTCACCTGGAATTTAAATCAAAACATACACTAATTTTACGACATATAAATAGCTAAAGAAAATGGATCATAGGGTTTCAAAGTATGAATGTATGTATGTATGTATGTATGTATGTATGTATGTATGTATGTATGTATGTATGTATGTATGTACATATGTATGTATGTACATATGTATGTATGTACAGTGTGTGTGTGTGTGTGTGTGTGTGTGTGTGTGTGTGTGTGTGTGTGTGTGTGTGTGTGTGTGTGTGTGTGTGTGTGTGTGTGTGTAACGACTCATCAAGTCCAGACCTAACACAAGCTGTTGTTACATGATAGCCAGCTGCTTTGAGTGTGTTACTTTATTACCGTACAGTGAGTGTGATCCATAATTGCTTAGAACGAAAATTTCACCAATCAGCTGATAACATGAAACCCCATTGATTATGAAAGATTGTACCATCTAATGATAGATGGTGTTTGATCTTCCTTTCGAAATGTATGTTAACATATATGTATAAAGGACTCTGGCATCGAGTTATGGCCAGTAAAGAAAGAGAGCGGAGTCTCCACGTTAAATGAAGTAAACAACTGTGTGATGATAACATTATCGTTCGTGTAAGAGGAAATATTCACAAACCATAGATGAAATAATTCAGGTAAAATGAGGAAATTAACATGGAAGGGAAACTTCGTGTGAATCACCTTAGACTTAATGCATGCTGCCTGTGCTGGTGTCTAATCGGGGTTAGTGCCCCGGAACGAGGTTATTACCTAGTCCAATCGTTTGTATTTTCTATATAGCAGCTGGTTAGTGCCAGCGTTCGTTCAGACAGTGTTAAAGCCAACCCAAACACCGTATTTAAAGAGGTAATCAGAAACAACTTTATTTTCTTTCGTGGCAAATGCCCAGAGGAATACTGGTGTAATGCTTCGATCTTTACTTATTGCATCTGCAAGTCTGGATCAACATCTTTAAGAGCTCCAGGCCACAGATTCTGCATCATGGCCGCTGCGTTAGTCTAGTCTTTTCGTTTACTCGTGTAGAGAAATTGCTTCCCGCTCAGTTGGCAACAGTTATGTTAATAAAGATGGAGAGAGGAAGATGAGGGGGGTTGTGAAGCATAATTATTTTTCCCCCTGGAGCTATTTGTCGATGTTGGAGGATAATGACGACGTATTAGGGGGGGGACCCCTTCCCTCATGTTATTACTCTCGTCACTTCACCACCCTGATTTCAAAATGGAGTTTACCTTACTTGAATCAGCTTGTCTGTGGCGCTGTGGCTCCTCTGTGATTCTCAAATAAATTCAGTCCTCTTAGAATATCATTGTGTATGGTTCTACTGCTTGTTACTGACGTTTCAATATGGTTTAAGGTAGGAGTTTCTTATGGAGTGTGTGGAGAGGTGAAAGCCCTTGTTAATGTCTTGATTTGACTCAAAATGTTAGATCTTATGGTAAGTAATAGTAAGACTCATCAATGATATCTGGTTCACTCTGGATATCTCAGGGTTTATGTAACTGAAACCAGCCATGATGGGGTTTGAGTAGATATTAGCCCTAAAGGCTGAGGAAGCAGTAGGACATCTGACCTATTAATCTCACTCCTAAATCATTTATCTGTCCCAAGTTAGTACCAGGCTATGCTGGAGCAGCGAATCCCTTGTTGACCTGGGATAGTCCTTTGCTATGCTGGAGTAACAGGTCCCTAGCTGCTCTGAGTCAATACCAAGCTTTGCTGATAGAGTAGGTCCCTGACTGAACCGAGTCAGTCCCACGCTGTGCTACATGAGTTGACTTAAGTCATTACCAGGCTGCGTCAGATGAGTGACTGATATCAGTATCAGGCTAAGTCGGAGGATCAGGTCCCTAATCGACCCAGGTCAATCCAGGCTCTGCTTGGGTAGCATGTCCCTTAGCTGACCCGAGAGCAGTGTTGCCAGGTGATGTAGTTAGCAAGCTAAACCTTAGGACTTGAGAGGGGGAGGCAGAGGTGTAGCCATTATACACAGACGTCAATATGCGTCCAGCTGTTATAGCGGTTCGAAGTTCACTGTCACCCTACGTTAGCCAGTGAACGTTACTGTTAATATTGCTAATGAACCAGTGACGTGTGATCGACTTAATGGCTGAAGCTGCTGAGTGCCGACCCATCTCCTGGTTCTGCTCCCTTACTCACCTCTCTCTCACACATGTCACTCACATGTCAGTTACCTCTTACTCACCTCCCACCTTCCATTTACTGCTTATTCATGCTTCCCTCACCCCTTATTCACAAGTGAACACCTGATTACAACTCACTCCTCGAAAGAACCTTTTGAAAAGCAGTTCAATGCGCCTCGAAAATCTTTAAGGTACACATATGGAGCATAATGAATTTCGCAGGTGTGGAGGTTGCAATAGATGCCAGAACGACGAGAGCTTCGTCAGGGGAAGGGAACACAATGGTTGGGTCAGGAGGAGGGAGCGTGCACCTGGTCTGTTTACTGATTATTCAGATCTTCCTGGGGTGGAAATTGTATTCAGGGTGAGAGCTGGAAAGAGAGAGGGACTGATGAGTGGGAAGGGAAAAGGGAGAAATAGAGGGGGAATGGAAGGGAATCAGAGAGAGAGAGAGAGAGAGAGAGAGAGAGAGAGAGAGAGAGAGAGAGAGAGAGAGAGAGAGAGAGAGAGAGAGAGAGAGAGAGAGAGAGAGAGTCAAGATTAAGGATAGTCAGAGAGGGTAGTGGGAATCACAGGCTCTCTAAATGGATTCTGAAATAATGCTCAGCGTGTAAGACCTTAATAGAACTCCACCCTTAACAGCAACACACCAGCTCTTTAAGATTTGACTGTACTCCATCAGAATTATGTCAGACCAAAGACCGATTATAAGAACCGGTTTAGAAGAGCAGACATGGTGAGATCCCATCATACTAATCACAGATCTTGTTATAATGATCCTGTAAAGATTTGTGAGCCTCAGCCTTTATGATCTCGAATGATTAACATCGCTTTTTATAGCAATAGCCAACTTAGTAAGTCCATTTTCTTGGTTTAGTAAGCCGTGATACATGTATGTTCCATTGAAGATATTCAACAGACAATTAAGGACTCTGCTATGGAGAATCATACACCTCTCTAAAGGCTGTCGCTTTTTCACAGGGCTGGAACACCTGCAGTGGTAGGCTGCAAGAATGGGTTCACTGAACCGTGTGAGCATTCATCACTTACCCCTTGCATCATCCATCAGGAAGCTTTGTGCACAAAACTGAATTACTTTAAGCCTGTCATGAATGCTGTAACCAAATCAATCAACTTTATTTCTGGTTGCAGCTTCGCAACACAGGCTGTCTATGGCACTATTGGAGGGTGTTGAACCGAGGACAAAGAGCTCATGTAACAAGGTGAGGCCGGATGGCTTATAAAAGGAACAACATTTGCATGGTTTATAGACCTAATGGAAGAGATAGGGGAACCCTATGTGTAGTTTAATCTTATAGGTTCCTGATAAAGGATTATGATTTTTGTCACAGATATAACTCTCAAGCTGAAGTTTCTGGGTTCAGACATAAGCTTAGGTTTAAAACAACAATGAAATGTATAGCGAAAACATTCACCGAAAGATTTTAACAATCTATTGTTATGGAGCCAGTGGCGAGGATTCCTTTTTGAATGCATCTATCACGGACGACAATTTCAAAACTAATGTTCCCATGGTGAAATAATTTCAAACAAACATAAATCTAATTTGGCGTTTCTTTCAGTGTTTATAGTGATAATGTCAAAGTTGTCTGCAAAGGGAGACATTTATTTTTCGGGGGGGGGGGGGGCTTTTGAAAACGAAACGTGTATCTAGCCCTCAGTTACGTTGCTCTAAATATCAAAATATAAAGTGCACGAACTAGAGAAGAAGAAGAAAATGGAGGAAGTGTGAAGAAGAACAGTAGCCGATAAGGAAATGATATAGTAATGATAAAATAAGATGTGTAAAAAGACAATAAGACAAGAAATAGGAGAAAGAAAAGAAATAGTGACGATGATGACAGTTGAAAGAAAAGGAAGTATCAGAGAAGGAAAAGTTGTGGGGACAGTAACAGCAGGAGAAAGAGATGGAATAAAGAAAACCAAGGATAGGCGAAAGGGAAAGTGAAGGTAGAGTATAACTGGCACAGAGACCTTTTGAACAAGACAGTACGATACCGGGGTAAGATGGCCTGACCTTCGACCTCTCCGATATTGGTTAAATCACAAGGTCCAGCAATCGTCTCCAGCGGTCGTGCTCTCGTGTTTCACGGGTCGTGTCATCATGCAGTGAGGGGGTCGTATCGTTGCTCTCAGCGGGGTGCAGCTTTATTTTTTCCTTAAAAATTCCCTCTCTCTCTCTCTCTCTCTCTCTCTCTCTCTCTCTCTCTCTCTCTCTCTCTCTCTCTCTCTCTCTCTCTCTCTCTCTCTCTCTCTCTCTCTGCTTATCTACAATCTCTTGTATCAACAGGAATATATATTGATTATCTATTCTAAGCCAATCCCTCATCATACCAAAAATTCTATTGTGTGTCCTGCATCTGACTTCTCAAAACACTTTCTCATTTCTGTTTCATTTCGCTCCCTTTCTGAGTCTCCCCTTCTCTCTCTCTCTCTCTCTCTCTCTCTCTCTCTCTCTCTCTCTCTCTCTCTCTCTCTCTCTCTCTCTCTCTCTCTCTCTCTCTCTCTCTCTCTCTCTCTCTCTCTCTCTCTCTCTCTCTCTCTCTCTCTCTCTCTCTCTCTCTCTCTCTCTCTCTCTCTCTCTCTCTCTCATCCTCCTTTCTTTCCACTTATCCTCTCTTTCCGACTCTTCCGTCTGTTCACGTCTCTTCCTTCTCCTTTTGCCAGCTTCTCCATTCACGTTTTCCATTTCACACCGTCAAGTTTGCCTCTCTTACCCTCACCATGTCACACCCCAGACGTCCTGAGAGTCATGCTTCACAATGGTCTTGAAGTCGACATCAAAGTTTGAACCTGAGCCTTCGTTGGTCCTCCTGCAAAAGTTATATATATGTTTTTGTTGTGATTTCCTGTAGTCTGGTGCCCGACTTGGTGGAGAAGCTGGTGTTCGTCAGAGGAGGGAGAGTGGGTATAGGCTGGTTCATGTACATATTACAGGAGTGTGTGTGTGTGTGAGAGAGAGAGAGAGAGAGAGAGAGAGCGCAGGCAGGAGTTCCTAACTTTAGTGAAGCATATTCGCTCTCCTGTACCTCCTATCTCTCTCTCTCTCTCTCTCTCTCTCTCTCTCTCTCTCTCTCTCTCTCTCTCTCTCTCTCTCTCTCTCTCTCTCTCTCTCTCTCTCTCTCTCTCTCTCTCTCTCTCTCTCTCTCTCTCTCTCTCTCTCTTGGCAGAATTCATATGAATGTTGTATGAAATATTTAAGACGATAATCACTTTTTTGTTTATTACTTTCGTAATGCATCGGTTTTGGGAACTATATTTCCACTCCTCGACTTTTCTTATGCCAGAAAACATCTTTCATTGTGTGATAACCAGATTTTAACTCCTCTATGGTTTCAGGTAACTCAAATAATACTAGTCTTTTTGTCATATATACTGCCAGTAAATACCACGTACGTGCTACCATAAGTTGGGGAACCTGTAATCGTTTTTCCTCTAAAGTTAACATATTCCTGTAATTTCCAGAATTAGTAGTCATTTCCTCAGATAATAATCCTATTTCCTAAAACGTTTTAGGTACTGACGATTGACGTTTGAGTCTACCAGACTGGCCACCAACTCTGAATTTACGTCAGTGATTGGATTATCCAACAGCCAATGGGAGGCCACCGTTCCTCAACTCCCGCCAGAGGCGAACATGAAGACAACAGTGGTTCCTGCAAGCAGCTTCAGTCCCTTTATCTGAACGATAGTAATGGGAAAGTAAATAAATGAAAAAAAAATCGAAGATGAGAGAAAGACCAAGAAATTAGAGAAACGAACTTTTTTTTTTTTGTCTTATCGCTTGACGAAATATTAATCTTTTGGAAATGATTTTGTTATATTCACTTGGAGAACTGAAAAATACAACTATTATAACAAACCTCTCGTTCACGACGGCACGCCCGTTTAGCACGACCGTACAACCCTTAAGCACGACGGTATATTCTTCAGCACGACTAAACGACCCATGAGCACGAAGGTACTTTCCTTGAGAACGACCTAACGACCCTTGGGGGACGATGACCGTGACCTTTGACCCTACCTTAAACCATAGTGCCATTCATAACAAAGCGTCGTACCGTCGCCCTAATAGATCGTATCGTCGGATCAAGGATTTTACCCTCTTCTTCATGAATCAAGGATTGAATCCTCCTTCTCATAGAATTATAAGAAGAATTCTACAGTGGCTTTGGGAAACTTTACAAGTGAAAGAGGTAACGACTTGATAATATCACGTATCCTGGAAGGCGCCTTAGAAGTGATGGAGACTCAACTAAAGCACTAAATACTTTATTTGATATCGTAGTTAGCATAAAAGATAAGCGATCGTTTAGAAAAAGTAGATTTCCTAATCTCAGTTGAGATAATTCCAACCTAAGGTCGCAATGAGTGATGGCTAATGATAACTTCAAATTACTTTAACCTTACTAGAGTTATAAACATATTTTGGTTCCTTGATTACTATAAGTCACATCATATGTCAGTCATTCTTGTATTCCTTAATTTCATGTTATAATAAAAGTTGAAGTAGGACTACTGTGTTAAGGCCATTGACAATAACATCAAGAATATAAATTTAGGAGGATGAAATATGACCTCATTAAACAGAGGAAAAATCAGGAGACGAATTGTCCACCCGGATATTCTCCAAATATTTTTAGTTATCAACAAGAATGATTAACAGCACAACACTGGTTTTACGAGATATTCGAGTTTATGTTGACACTGATTATGTTGCGTTTGCTCAGGTGGAAAATGATGACAATTAGAAGGAATAAAAAAAATGGGGGGGTTGGTATTATTCATGGAGAATGTTAGAGAGGGTAGCGTGTTAAGTAGAGAGAGAGAGAGAGAGAGAGAGAGAGAGAGAGAGAGAGAGAGAGAGAGAGAGAGAGAGAGAGAGAGAGAGAGAGAGAGTAAAACAAGATTGAAAACAGAAACAGAGACAGATATTAGAGGAATGGTTAAAGAAAGAAGAGAGGAAGAAAGCATTTTCCATTTCATAAACTCTCTCCTTCTCTCTCTCTCTCTCTCTCTCTCTCTCTCTCTCTCTCTCTCTCTCTCTCTCTCTCTCTCTCTCTCTCTCTCTCTCTCTCTCTCTCTCTCTCTCTCTCTCTCTCTCTCTCTCTCTCTCTCTCTCTCTCTCTCTCTCTCTCTCTCTCTCTCTCTCTCTCTCTCTCTCTCACGCACACACACACATGCACACGCACTATCTTTCCGTGCGTCTCGTCTACTAACTCTTAATTAACATGCTAATAACGTTATCCACTTTACACTGTTATCAGCCTAATAAAGTTTCCTGTGGGAGTTTCAAAATTAAAGGAAAAATATAGCATGTTCAGCTAAAATTATTACTATGAGAAGATTATATTTTGATAATCTTGATAATATATGTATATA
The DNA here is from genome assembly GCF_036320965.1 of Panulirus ornatus. Taxonomy (NCBI): domain Eukaryota; kingdom Metazoa; phylum Arthropoda; class Malacostraca; order Decapoda; family Palinuridae; genus Panulirus; species Panulirus ornatus. The sequence goes on from NC_092281.1 coordinate 8,957,290, forward strand.
TATATACATATATATATATATATATATATATATATATATATATATATATATATATATATATATATATATATATATATATATATATATATATATATATATATATATATATATATATATATATATATATATATATATATATATATATATATATATATATATATATATATATATTTCATTATTTTGTTGACTACTGGAGAATGTTTTGGACTGATAGTGACTGGTGGTGACTGGCGAGATACGATAGTGCAGCTGATTTCTTGTCTTTCTACCAGTCTCTTTAAGGAATGGCTCGCATCCTACTTGTACATAAAAGCAAAGATGTTCCATAACTATACCATAATCCACTATAAGTTCGTGGTAAAGATAAACCATTGATTTTGTAGTAAGTCTGTAAATCTATTTGTGATTACATCCTGTTCAGTTTGAGATACATAGATATATATATATATATATATATATATATATCACTCTGACTATGTTGTGTTGGAAAACAAGTTATGAAGCTGACTGTCCTTTCAACAATAAAACGTTTTACGAATTCACTCGCTTTACATCCGTCCGATATTATTGGAAATATGTGCTCAAAACTGCCGTGGAAAATGACCTGGTTTCTATGTTACTGAGGGAAAAAAAATTATGAAAGTTTTTCCTCTTTTAGTTACGTAAATAATAGATTTTGAGATTTGTTACTTGTTATTTTGTAAAGACACATATTTCATTTAACGATTACGTTTACCTGGATTTAGACTTTTGGATAATCTTTTTCAAGGTTGATTGTCAGCAATTGTGTTTGATTTTACAAAACGACACGTGAAACTAAACCTGTAAAGAGCCTCTTATTGGAAAAAAATTTTGTGCTAGATAATTTTCAGTATTTTTTCTTTTATTTGATTCGGATCCAAGTTTTCGAAATTCAATTATCATTTTCCCCTACACAGACCACCTCAATAAAGGTTTTGTGTCAGCAGAATCATTTCTATGTATGCAAATTGTAGGAGTTACTTGCCATCATCACCTGAACATTATCATGCCAGGATCAGTATCATACATCACAACATACAGAGTATAGAATTATATTATCATATCGCTGATATGTGTGTATGGTGTTGAATGCACTGGCTCGCAAATGTAAAGGTTTATGAAGTCATATTCCGCACCATGATTTATAAGATATAAAAAGTAGACATTATGTCATTCCGTCATTTTCATGATTTTCCATTATATATTACAACTGGCGACTGCACAAGCCAATGTGATATTTTCCGCTAAACTTTTATTTCTCGAATGATTTGTAAATGCAGGTATTGGCTCTGTCAAATTTGTGTGATTCCTTTTTTCATCTATTTTACAAAGATGATCCTGAATATGGAGATTTGGATGAATTCATTAAGTGATTTATGTCCCACATATTACTTTATATGACATTAATCACAGTGAGTTATATGATATCAAACATTACGGATTCGCATCATGATATGAATATGTGTATATATGTTGGCTTTGTTATTCTCACTTGAACGCAAGTGATCAGAAATACTGTATAGGTTATTCTATCAACATCAATGGCTGTAGTTAGCTGATGGTGAGTCTGATACACGAGATTTACGAGTTCTCCTTTTTAAAGAATTAGTAAAGTTTAACATTATCATTATCTTGATTGCATGATTTATTCACTGAATGGTAATAATGGCTGAATCTTGGGGCAAACTGAATCATAAATCTAAATGTTTCTGATGATTGTCTGTCACCATCACCATCACCATGATCATCACTATCACCATACCATTACCATCGTTATCACCATCACCCACTAATTATCACTATCACCCACTACCCTCACCATCAACTCCTCCGGTTGACACACCTCTCTTCTTCTGTCATGTCCCATTTTTTCTAATGACTTAAATGAAACTGTGAACATTTTCACTCGGTTTCATTTCCCCTCTAGTGTTCTGCTCCCTCCCTGGGTAGGACATGTGATCCCTCATTGTACGTATAACCAATGCTAACAAATGTATCCATCCTTAAACATATTCTCCCTCACTTCACATACATCCCACGATACATATGTATAATTCCATCACTACATAATCCAACGCCACAACATTTCTGCCTCTGGCGTCTTGTTTCTGGCCAAGGAACATAACTAGGAAAGTTGGCGGGTAATTCCCTCATAAAACAGCCAAGTAGGCTGGCCATCATCGCTGCTCCTCAGCCACCTCATTTACCTCATTTTGTGGTCTTCTCCATCACCAGGAACGGTAGGCGGGAGATGGCATGGGTGAAAAGGAAAAAAGAAAGGAAGGAGAAAAAGAAGTATAGACGGATAATTCGGTGGATGTAGATACCAAGGGAAAGTAAAACTAAAAAAAGAGAAGCAAAAACGATTGAGAAACAGCAGAAGTTGAAACACATGTGATGATAACATAAGGGTTTTGAATGAATAATTTCATTGTGTGTGTGTGTGTGTGTGTGTGTGTGTGTGTGTGTGTGAGTGTGTGTGTGTGTGTGTATGTGTGTGTGTGTGTGTGTGTGTGTCACTCACATTATATCTTATAAATCATTCTCTTGCTCACATGTCTTACAACATTAACCCAACTTAACCAAAGGAAAGAATGATAAAGGCGAGGACATGAAAGGGAAGACCAATACAGGAAAGAAATACCACGAAGAGGATGACGAATTGAGGAAGGAAACGGCATGGAATGAGAGATGAAAGAGACAGAGGAAGAAAGGGGAAATGAAAAAAGAACTCACTAATTACAGAAAGGGGATGAAGGCACTGAAGTAAGAATCTAAGGGAGGAGAATGAAGGCAGAAAGGACGGAACTTAAGTGCAGAATAACTAAATCAAGGATGAACAGTAAAATGAGGGGATATGATGAGTGCAGTGAGGAGGAAAATGAAAGAGGAGGGTGAGACAAGAGAAGAAAAAACTTAATACAGAAGCTAAGCCTTTGGGAAATGAGAGTAAAACGGGAGTTCGAAGGCAGAAATGAGCAGACTAAGGATGGATACAAAAGATAAGAAAAAAGATAAGGGTGTGAGGAAGGGTGGGAGGAACGAGGCAGACACAAGAGTCAAAAATTAGCGGTTGATAGATAAAACTTCAACAAGTCCATTAAAGTCAGGCAAGGGAGCCTTTCTCCTGGGCCTCATCTTCCATGAGATGACACTGAGGTCAGTGTACAGGAAGGCTGAATAGGAAGTATTTCTCCCTGAGTGAGGATAGTATCTATTTGCTCTTATCATTTTCACCATGTTGTTTAATTTACACTCATGTTTTGTCTCGAGTTGTTTTCGTCATCGATTTCAAACTATATCTTTTGACTAAATTTGGATCAGTACACAAAGGAAAACCATATGATAAATTAACAATTGATCGAACTCATCCCTTGTTGATATACTCACACGTTTGGTCATAGTTGGTTAGTCTAGGTATCACAGGTTCTGCATGGTAATGACCCTTATTCCTGGGACGCCCCGGGAGACGCCTGTCTGTCTGTCTCACCCCTGTTTGTCATGCAGAAGATGCAGCTTTGTTGCATCCCTTTGTGTAGGTTGCCATGCTGACGATGTCCCCAGTCGCACGCTTTGTGTAGGTTGCCATGCTGACGATGTCCCCAGTCGCACGCCTTTGTGTAGGTGGCCATGCTGACGATGATGTCCCAGTGTTACAAGCCTTGGTGTAAATGGTTTTGCTGACGATGTCCCACTGTCTCATCCCTGGGTGTGGCTGGGGTTGTAAATGGCTCCTCATTGTCGCATTCCTGGGTGTAGGTGACCCCTTCAGACGATACCCGCCCCTCATACTCTTGGGAAATATGTTTGCAGATGTTTATATACGTGACGCCCTAAGGGCTATATATATATATATACGGAGAGAGTCTATGGTCATAGAAATATTTGAACACCTAAAGAAGGTGTTCAACAATTTTTCGATTGATGGGAGTAGCTTTTAACGCTGTCTGCCTCAGTCTTCCTAGCAGCGTTAGACTTCTAGCACAGATAATCGACCAATAAACAAACGTGGCAGCCATCTGTTCCATCCCAGTGTATGATGGCAGCCATCTAGAAGGTGCTTCTACATCATACCTCTGAGGAATACGTGTGTATATGTTCACGGAGATAGAGTAATATTTTTTGCATCCCTTGGGATGTTTCTCTAGGTGGGTTCAGTGACCATATACTATTGATGTTCTCTCTAAATATAAGGCTTAACGTAGACGTATAAGTGGTTCATACGGAGTTAATTCCTTGAAGAATATGATTCCAGGCAGCCATAAATCTAGTCCTATATTACTTCATCTATGAAGAGTAATAAGTCTCCCAGCAGCGTCATAATCTGCTTCCACTCTGCTGCATCCCTTCAAGAATATGATTCAGTTGGCCATATATCTAATCCAACACTGTTGCATCTCAATGGAATATAACTTAATAGTTTTCACACTATCAGTGAGACGGAAATCCGTTAGTCTTGACCTGTACTTCGATTTCACTCACCTCTTAGAAAAGAGCTGAGGCTCATAGAGACAGACCGATCCACAGTAAGACTTAAGTTTTAGAGCGACATTTATTTGTACCAGGTATGCATTTACGTTAACCAGATTCTAGAAAAAAAGTACTGATGCCATTGGCATAAGTTTTGATACAGTTCCGTTCAGTTCGTTGGCAAATCTTCACCAAGCAGGTTTCTCCATATCCGCGAGAAATGAGTTTCCATCGGCAACAATGATAGACTCATAAGTGCCTACTGCGCTGAACTGATCAACATACATGATACACAAGCCAAACTAAATCTCTACCTTCACACATCTCATCACACACACGCATCATCTAGGAAATTACTAACAACAAAAACCTACTAATTTACAAACACACATATCATCAACGCTATATATTCGTGAAAATTACTAATTCCCACTTCATTAATACAATAGAAAGTATATATATCATTCTTACATGTTATGTCACAGCCATAGAAAACATTTCTTTTTGCCATACTATCAACAGTTCACCTCATCATCCAGCCAGTTTCTCTTCCCATCACCCATCTCACTCCTCGTTCATTTTCGCTTTCCTCCCCACAGTCTACGCCACCCTCCCTCACACCTCCGAGAGAGAGGTTACCTGTAAATAACCAGCGTAAGGTCAGGAGGTGTTCATTATGTGAACACTCAACGCACGACCTACCTCAACCCTCCTCCATTGAACTTCCCCGAGTGTCTTGTTTCACATGACTATTTCTCACCACATATTCTAGACACTGAGATACAGTCCCTACTGTTGTTTCTGAACCCGTTCCCTTTCTCATTACCACCTCATTACATACGCATCACATCCACTCTATTCTCTGACATTCTCTGGTAGGAAATTTATCATTTCGGATTACCCTAAGCTAACTTTCCTACTTCCAGATTACAAATTAAGCCTTTATACTCCCTGGTTCGCTACTCTGAATATTCCAATAAACCTCCGAGGTCACTGATATATAACCAAGTGTGTAGTATTAAATCATACTATATGATGAGCTTTCCGCTTTTTACCATATCAAGGTAAGGTAGATTACCATGCCTGGCTGGGGAAACAGCGTCCCAAGTGAAGTGTATGAATTATTTAGCGTTATAGTATGGATCGTAATGGGAATTATAACTGAGGATTATCCATGAGTTATTATACTTGTAAATGTAACAATATAGCGATGATATGATCTTTGAGTTATAGGATCCCCTCCACCTGATAGATGTGGCCAGCTGTGATAATTATTATCCACATTTCCCAGATAACAGTAAGGCCAAGGGGATATAATGGATAGCTATGTAGTCTAAGATGGCTCCACCTTTATCATTAGACAGAAGATGGTTCCAATACATTACATAAGATCCCGCTAATGGTATATGGTGAACTACAGATGCTTCAGAAAATAACGATGACAAATTATCTTGAAAAAGAAAAATACGATAGATACGTCTACCAGAAACACACAAACGTCCTAAATCGGTTTCTTATTGAAGGTTTCATCCCATTAAAAAAATTTTTGTATAAATGGCAACTCGTAGGCTACTCCAATAAACATGGAAGAGGTGCTTCCATCAGGTAGAAATTCAGTTTGTTTTAGTGACAGACATGCAAAAAAAATATAAAAAAAACTGAAAACGATTTGATGAAAGTGTTTTGCAAAACAGACGGTCGGATGCGTTCTCAGCGATGTTGCCCACTAGGCAGTATGTGAGACCTTCCACACAGATGCATTGAATACACGACCTTCCTCCAACCAACGATAAGTTGAATTTGATCAAAGCTACAACTCTATCCTTGCCCTCAATTTCTGCTATGGTTCTATCCTTACTATGTAACTGTACCGTCATTCTATCCCCACCATCAGTCATGACCGTGATTCTATGCCTATAGTCTGTCTCTACTGCTATTCTATTCCTTCCAACTCTATCCTCGTTCATCTATCCTTACTCTGATCCTTACTCTACTATCAATCTCTTCCGTGACTCTATCCCCAGCATCTATCTCCACCGTGACTCTAGCGCCATCATCAATTATCAACCTGACTCTACCCTTTTCACCTGTCTCTACTGTTATTCCATCCCTATCGCAATTTCTACTCATGTAACGTGAGATGATTTGATTCTGTATACAGATTTTTATTGAAAACTTTGGGTTTATGAATTACAGCTCCCATATTCCACCATTTTTTGTAACATATACATATCAGCGTTTCATATATCGTACCTGAAACGATTCAGGATTAGTATGTATCACTGACAATGCTATATAAATTAAAGATTCTCAATAACCGAGGTACATGGCAGTAAATATCCTCTTCCCCACATAGACAGCAGCATCAGTGGGATCAAAACCTGAACATTTTACGGCCAGTGTTGGAAGCCTTTATCTGCCTGACGCCTCCTGGTAAAAAAAAAAAAAAAAATGCACTAGTCTTTTTTCGCCCGATGTAGAGAACAGGTCAGAATTTTCCTCCCAGTCCTGGGAAACATTGAATATCAAAATCACTTTATGATCTCATTCGGGTTGAAAAATTTTTTTTCGTCCTTAACACTGACGGGGTAACTGAAGGGCATTGTGGAATTACCTTTTTTTTATTATGATGATTACCATGTGACAGTTTTGATTATCATGTAATTATCTTTACCGCAAGAAAAAGTATTCTTATATATATATGTATACACAATGCCGATAATATCTGTCCTTATCAAGGTTGGCACAATGATAACAATTCCATCAGTAATAACTATAAACAGAATAAATCGAAACACAGAGACGACAGTAATGGTGTAATATGCAACATAATGAACAGAAAACCAGAAAATCACGATTGGAAACATATTCATATCTGAAAGACGTTATCAACTAATGGAATACACCTAAAACTTGCATGTTATTTCATTTCTATGCAGAATATGAAGTCTTGGAAGATACACCACACTGCTGCAGGTGAGGAGGCTGGCCAATGCTGGTGTTGTGGTTAGCGACGGCAACAAAGGATCAGGAAAACGCAAATAAACGTTGGGTCAGAATTGTTCAGCGTTGCCGAGGTCCAAATAAAAGAAACCTTGGAATTAGCTTCTGGGATAAGATTGTCTCGCCTTTAATCATGAGAATACCAGTCTATCTACGAGTACCTACGACGAGAGGTTGCCATTGGGCAGAGAGAGAGAGAGAGAGAGAGAGAGAGAGAGAGAGAGAGAGAGAGAGAGAGAGAGAGAGAGAGAGATCACTACAAGTGTTCAGTCTCCCCTCTCCCCTTCAACCTAGCATAAAGCAATGTTCTGGGAAAGACCTGAGTTTGTCCATCTAAATATTTGGCCTTTTGGCAGTGTGCATATCGTCCAGGGCAACGCTTGAGGTACTGTGGATATAAACACACTACAACAGGGCAAGCTTTACCTCCCTCTCCCACACACAACATCACACTGTACCACACTATAACAAACCAGTCTTTACTTTCCTCTCTCTCTCTCCCACACACACACACACACACACACACACACACACACACACCATTAAAAGATCTTTGACCTTTTACTGTTTTACGGTCCCAATGATATTGACTCTTTATAAGTAAATGTAGGTAGTTTTGGTCCTTATCGTCTAAGCCATTACTGACGATACAACTGGAGATGATCGTAGTCTGATGGATGAAGTAAGACTGAATCTATGGGAGACATTTTGACTCGCGGATGCCAGGCTGTCAGGGGTGAACTGGGTCTACGATGATGAGTGTAGTGTAGAAAACTAAATAGCCTGCCTACACCAAATGAAACCTGACAGCATTAGGTGGACTGGAGTCTGGTTGAAACTCCCATTTGCTTGACCAAGTGGAGCTCAGCTTCACACTTCCTGTCCGATTATTCTCTCTTGAGGGAATATAAAAGCTATTAAGAACTCTGGGTGAACACTTACACCAAAGAAGCTTTTCGTTCAAGTTTCATCAACTAGTGGATGACCTTAATACCAGTGGCTTGGTCCTCGAACCCTGGACCCGAGTCTTTGCGAGGTTACCATCGGAACCACTCAGCCACCAAGGCCTCCCGCATCTTTACTCAACAGTTCTCACGGAGGTTCTTCAGGCAGGAGCTGAGCATCTGACGTTCTCAAGATGTTTAAAGGTGACCTTCTGACCTTCCTGACGCCTCGACCTCACACTGGTCACGGCTTGGTGACCTGGCAGGCCAGACTGGTCGACCAGAACATGACCTCACTTGGCAGGGTGACCTTCCCCCGCCATGTACTGACCCTGTAACCCTGCCAGGTCAGGAACTTGATCTTGCTCGTCATACTCTGTAAGTTTAGAGAGTTACAGCTTCATAATGGCGTCTCTCGTCTGCAAGAAGTAGTACATGAAAAAGTTTAACGTTCCTGTACAGCATTTTACGTATGAATCGTCATGAGAAAGTTAATATTACTTCAAGAGACACACTCCACAACTTTTGTAATAATCCTTCTTCAAAGGAAGACTCTTGCTTATATTTGTCCTCTTAAAAAGGAATAAAGTTTTTCCTTTCAAGAGAAAATAATGAAAATATGAATCTGGAGAATGGAATGGACAAGGGGGAAAAGAATATGAAAAACACACACGAAAAAATGCTTTCGTTTTTTTTTGTATCGTGTAGAAAACAACTCAGTTAACAGCTACACTTCAGTACTATGAAGAGAACAAACCCCTGAAACAGCAAGTTCAGAATCCCTGAAAAAGTTACTGATTCATACCAAACACATCAGCAGACGATATTGCCAGAACATTTGACGAATATTTTTCGGATATTGGACGTAATTGGATCAGGGGATTTCCCCTTAGTAATCATATCTTTCTACATAGTTTAACCGATAATTGATCACATCCACTGACTGATTCTTATACCTTACCCTTCGATAGCTGCCCTGCACTTGTGTCTCTAAGGTTTAAATGGATGGAGGTATCAGCAAAATTCAAATATCATTTCTAAGGAACATCGAGAACCTACTGCAATGTTTTATAATAGATTACAGAGCCAGAATGTCTCTCTTAAACCTTTCTTGTTATGTATGACCTCTGACCTAACCCTTGTGGTTTACTTAAATGGACTGATCATGATACCCAGACCATAGTGTCGTGATAAAGGGTCACATCTCAAGGACCGCACGGTAGTGCTCAAGGACCGCACGGTAGTGCTCAAGGACCGCACGGTAGTGCTCAAGGGTCATTTGGTGGTGCTCAAGGGTTATGCGGTGGTGCTCAGGGGTCGAATGGTTCCTGTGCTTACACCAAGCCAGCTGGAACTCTGCCACCACTGCAACTAAACCAAGCAGCTCCCTCCTTCCCGTCTTTCCGAAATCAACAAGTTTCTTGCAACAGCAACTTGCGGTACGAAAACTATCATTGCATCGTGCAAATATACAAGCAACTCATGGCTTCTGCACAGAAGAATTTCATCCTGGAAGATTTTCCTGTCGTCAGTAAATCAAGAAAAGTTGTTTTGCTGTCGTGATCTATGTGTGTGTGTGTGTGTGTGTGTGTGTGTGTGTGTGTGTGTGTGTGTGTGTGTGTGTGTGTGTGTGTGTGTGTGTGTGTGTGTGTGCGTGAAAAAAGAGAGGTGATGGAAAGGTCTGTGATGGAGAGGGCAAGAGGTGATGGAAAGGTCTGTGATGGAGAGGGCAAGAGGTGGTTGGATGGTCTGTGACGGGTAGAGAAAGATCAAGCCCTGGGTTTCCAGGTGGCCAAAGGTTTTCCAGAAAGTACAAGCCCGTCCACGGATTTCTAGCAGGTACAGATCAGATCGAGAATCTCCTGAGAATACAGACAACACCAAATTCCTGGGACTTCAAAGCAGATATTGATCAATGCAGGGGTTTCGCAGCAGGTACAGTTCAGCCCTGGAATTTCCAGCAGTCTCAGTGATTAGCAGAAGGTAAAGACAGGCCAGAGATTTCCAGGAGGTACAGGTCAACCCAGAGGTTTCCAGGAGGGACAGATCAGCCCAGGGGTTTCCAGGAGGCACAGATCAGCCCAGGGGTTTCCAGGAGGCACAGATCAGCCCAGGGGTTTCCAGGAGGCACAGATCAGCCCAGGGTTTTCCAGGAGGTACAGATCAGCACAGGGGTTTCCAGGAGGCACAGGTCGCTCCAGTACCGTAAGTGAGACTTGGTTTTGTTTATTCCCGTAAAGTGTGGTAACGTGTCGCGAGTCACAGCTGGAGATGCCTTGACGAGAACCGTAAACATTTTATGTGGAAACTCCACATCCCGGGAGGGAAGTTCACTCACGCTGGTGAAAACATTTTCCTCACTTCCTCAACATATGGCCCAGACGGATGCATATCTTCCTCCAGCTCAAAACTGGATTTTCTTTATTTATCACTACGCTCCATCCATAACCTGAGCGCGTGTCTTTCTTTTGGTCTTCTTTGAAGAGTAACAGTCTCTCTATCTCTCTCTCTCTCTCTCTCTCTCTCTCTCTCTCTCTCTCTCTCTCTCTCTCTCTCTCTCTCTCTCTCTCTCTCTCTCTCCCTAACCAAGCATCAAGTCGAACTTCGGTGTCCTAGAACAGTCTCTTTGAGACACGATGCTCTCCTCTGATGTTCGATCAACTCATCTCTCCATTCCCGAAACTAAACCCTTCAATATTCTACTACCAAACTCTATACGGCGCCTCTTCTAACTCTACGTCAGTCCCTCCATATTGTAGATCACGCTTTCAATACCTTAACTTCCGTAGCTACTCTCCTAAACGATGAATGATTCTCGTATCTACTGAACCATCCCTTCCTTACCTCGCCTGATGTCTTTTCCATAAACCCCATATATTGCGTCACACCCCAGATTTATCGAGCTTTGAGCCACGCCTCACGTCATGAACCATACTAGTATACTGTGCATCCTCCTCTCAAACTTTAGACAACACACTTGGCTCTCATACCCACAAGACTCAGTCTATAATGATTCTATCACAAATGTACGTGTCTGAAATTTGGTTTTAAGACGAGGCATCTTTTCCAATAGCAGTCCATCCTCTCCACCAATATCTGAAGCCTCCACCACTCCACCCTCTCCACTAACACCTGGAGCCTCCACCACACCACCAAACCTATGGAGAGGATCGACTCACCTCTGTACCCCGTAGGATGTATGTTCTTGTAATCATCAATGGCTCGGTTATAGATGGGGACAGTGAGGCTGGAAGTAAGATCGGTTATCAGAAAATTTTTATTCTCCCAAGACGGGAATTTCTTTCCCTTCTGGTAATGCTTCGTCATTAAGCCTCACATCGAAAATTATTTAATGCCAAAAGCAGGAATTAATCAGTCAAGGGATATCGAGAGGGTCAGCGACAAGTTATTACCCGAGTTTCGGAACATAATCCTAATAAATTTAGTTTTAGTTCGACTTTTACATGTTCTCTGAGTTTAGAAAAGTTTTAGGGTTGCTTATTTCCCAGCGGATTCCTCGAGGGGGAAAAAATGAATCTAAAGATTCCTCTGGCAACTGTTGGACCAGGTAGGAATGGCTTGTACCTTGCCTCATTAAAACTGGGAATGAAAGGTAAAAATCTGGTCCTTCCAGGCATCTTCCATAATCATACATTTTTCCATTCCTGATTTGGGGATGGCGTTAAAGGATGCTCTCCCAACTGACGTAGAAGGATGGAGAGCTCAGCACGTGAATGTGGTAATGCTAATGATCCAAGTTTACAGTAAAGAAGGCAAGACCGTATCACAAAGTCTGTGGTACTGACCTCTCAGGAGACTGGAAAATGACCAAAGTTTCTTAATTATTAGAATGATCCTCGCGGGTCTGCTGCCCCAACTTGTGTCTGCGTATCTTGGAGTCAACAGACTGTTGCTGCTCGTACGAAGCCTAATACTATCTTCTAATTCCCGATATAGGAAGTGAGAGGATTGATCTGAGAGTTGGTTATACGTTTCCATGGGTTCCTTGTGTCTGCCTCTCACGGAGCCGGAGAGATTCCCTGAGTCGATAAGACGTCGCCAGCAGGAGGTTGTTGCCGCCCCAGCGGGTTCTCCCAGATGACAGGGGACCACTTCCTCCTAGAGTCTCCCCAGCTGGGAGGAAGCTAGACGGATTCTCAAAGTCAGTGAAGGTACGAAGGTTACGCCTGCCCTTTGGAAAGCCAGGCGTGTTCACCATATCTTTTATGTTCGACTCCATGAATGAGACGTGTCGACTCCGCTGTGAGATCCTTTGAGGCAGGCGAACTTGGGAGGAATTTATTGAATCATCAACATCACTGGTCTGCCCTTCCAGGGGGCTGAGCAGAATCTTTGAGGAGGTGAAGGGAGGAGCCAGCAGGAATGTTTCTCCGCACTATTTTTGTGTTTCTTGTTTGAGCTCTGCTGAAAATATAGCAACCTTCCTGGACTGCTTAAAGGATCATCGTTTGATACATTATCATTATGAACATCCATTATAATTAAAATTTCATAATCATTACTATCATTTTCACGGTAATCATTGTGCCCAGGTACCATGCCCAACTGGGTAAGACAGTTTTCAAGGGCATGGACCATAACCGTGATTACCAATGAACGTGTATATCATTGTGACATACCACATGGTGTCATGGTCATAGTAGAGACGTGGAATATGGCCCATAATACCATGGCAGTGACCAGAATTGAGTAACAGTTTGACACAGACGAAAATACATAGTCGTAACACAGGGTACTGGGCCATGGGTCATGACCACGACAGAGACTGAGAGTGTCTGCCAGTCTGATTGAAACTAAGCCACCTGTTGTCGTGAAGGATGACTTGGTCCTGGACGAGGGCATGGGTTGCTACGGCCACCTGACGCAGTACGACGCAGGAGGAAAATCAGTCACCAAGATCCTGTGCGATAGTTATTGCCATCATCAGTCACCAGGAACCTTGTAGTAACACTCGGGGCTCTCGACTGCCACTAGTCACCAGTCACAGTCAGCATCAGTCACCACTGTCACTGCAGGAACATGCCGGAAACCTCTCCTGCCACAAGTCTGTATTACCAGTCACAGACGTAATTTGACGCCCCTGTTTTGGTCTGTTTACGACTTTAGGATGACGATATCTTCAATGTTATCTCAACAGAGAGTTTCTAGGAGCAAATGTCACTTCCTGACGACTAATTGAAGACATATTTACTCTCATATTAAAATATGTACTCTCTTACTTTTCCTATATGTAAAAGAATAAGACAAAGAAGGTGTGTCTTGTATGAAAAAAGATATTTGTATTTTCAGATTTTTTCCCCCCCCGAAAAACTAACGATAAACTTTTGCAGTTATCTGTATCCAAGTTGCACGATCGCTCTCGAACACTCACGCAAGCTCTGCTACTGCTTCCAGGCCAAAGGGTCTTCCTGGAACAGATCTCGCGTGCTCTTCAGGAGTTTCCATGCTAGATGCTGGTCCTGCAGAGGTCACGGCATGCTTTGAAAGTTTCCTTTGCGCATGGATCTTCCTGGAACAGGTCACTCGTACTCTTCCCCAGCTTCCATGCCAAAGAGCCATCCTGGAACGGTTCACTCCAGCTCTTCGCCATTTTCCATGCTGGAACGGTTAAAGTATGTACCGTAAAACTCTCCCATGCCGAAGAGTTCTCATGAAATCATCCCGATGATATTCCACAACAGTTCTTCAGCTGGAATCCTGGTACATAATCACAGCAGACTCTTAGCTTAATACTGGAAAGGGCTTTCTTGTGAGTGAGGAAAGCAAAGCCACGGTGGTTGCCTGCTCAACGCTGCTCAGTTCCTGTTTCTTAATTGAATATCAAAATTTTTTTTCTCGGCATTACACGCAATTAAGTTGTGGTAACTTTCCTAACTGGGTTTGAGAGCGTATTAAAGATACTCGGAAAACCGTCTTTCTTCTGATAATCATGTTCGGAAAATGACGATGTTGAGTTATATGTCTTGGTGGAGATGGATGGGAGAGAGAGAGAGAGAGAGAGAGAGAGAGAGAGAGAGAGAGAGAGAGAGAGAGAGAGAGAGAGAGAGAGAGAGAGAGAGAGAGAGAGAGAGAGAGACGACGTGGCTGGATGGAGAGAGAGAATCCTTTACTTTATATAAAGTCTGTGGTGAAGGGAAATGAAG